>NC_029778.3:56988598-57025956 GCF_000817695.3 Arachis duranensis
GGATTCTCTTGAATGCCGCCATCAATTCTAGCTTATACCATGAAGATTCTGATCAAGGGATCCAAGAGATAAACATTCAAGCCTTGTTTGCTTGTAGAACAGAAGTGGTTGTCAGGCACTCGTTCATAAGTGAGAATGATGATGAGCGTCACATAATCATCACATTCATCATGTTCTTGGGTGCAAATGAATATCTTAGAACAAGAATAAGCTTAATTGAATAGAAGAACAATAGTAATTGCATTAATACTCGAGGTACAGCAGAGCTCCACACCTTAATCTATGGTGTGTAGAAACTCCACCGTTGAAAATACATAAGTGATAATAGTGATCATTGGCTTCAGCCCCAGAGAGGGAACCAGAAGAACCAAGATGAAAATACAATAGTAAAAGGTCCTATTTGTAGAGAACTAGTAGCCTAGGGTTTACAGAAATGAGTAAATGACATAAAAATCCACTTCTGGGCCCACTTGGTGTGTGCTTGGGCTGAGCATTGAAGCTTTCATGTGTAGAGACTTTTCTTGGCATTAAACGCCAGTTTTTGTGCCAGTTTGGGCATTTAACTCCCATTCTTGTGCCAGTTCCGGCGTTTAACGCCGGGCAGTTTTGAGCTGATTTGGAACGCCAGTTTGGGCCATCAAATATCGGGCAAAGTATAGGCTATTATACATTGCTGGAAAGCCCAAGATGTCTACTTTCCAACGCCATTGAGAGGGCGCCAATTGGGTTTTTGTAGCTCCAGAAAATATACTTCGAGTGCAGGAAGGTCAGAATCCAACAGCATCTACAGTCCTTTTTAGCCTCTGAATCAGATTTTTGCTCAGGTCCCTCAATTTCAGCCAGAAAATACTTGAAATCACAGAAAAACACACAAACTCATAGTAAAGTCCAGAAAAGTGAATTTTAACCAAAAAATAATAAAAATATAATAAAAACTAACTAAAACATACTAAAAACACACTAAAAACAATGCCAAAAAGTGTATAAATTATCCGCTCATCAGTGGGTTGATTAGGATCATAAGCTTCTTCTTCAAGAGAAGCTTCCTAAACACTGCCAACTATAATTTGCATCCCAGTAAGATGTTGAGAGATCATGTTGACCTGTTGGGTCAGGATCTTATTATGAGCCAAGATGGCATTAAGAGTCTCAACTTCATGAACTCCTTTCTTCTGAGGGATTCCATGGTTTACAGGATTCCTCTCAAAGGTAAACATGAATTGGTTGTTTGCAACCATCTCAATAAGTTCTCTTGCTTCTGCAGGTGTTTTCTTTAAGTGGAGGGATCCACCAGCAGAGCTGTCCAATGAAATTTTGGACATCTCAGACAAACCATCATAGAACACGCCTATGATGGACCACTCTGAGAGTATGTCAGGCGATCATCTCCTGATCTGTTGCTTGTATCTTTCCCAAGCTTCATAGAGGGATTAACCTTCTCTTTGTTGAAAGTTTAAACTTCCACTCTAATCTTACTCATGTTTTGAGGAGGAAAGAACTTAGCTAGAAAAGTATTAACTAGCTTTTCCCAAGAGTTAAGACTCTCTTTAGGCTGGGCATCCAACCAGTTTTTAGCTCTATTCCTTAAAGCAAAAGAAAAGAGCATAAGCTTGTAGACTTAAGGATTAACTCTATTAGTCTTTACAGTATCACAGATTAGCAAGAACTCAGCTAAAAACAACTGATGTGGATCTTCCAGCGGAAGTCCATAGAATTTGTAGTTCTACTACAGAAGAGAGACTAACTGAGGCTTAAGCTCAAAATTGCTAGCTCTAATGGCAAGTACAACAATGCTTTTGCCATAAAAGTTAGATGTAGGCATAGTGAAGTCACCAAGAACCTTTCTGGGCTCCTGGTGCACGAAATTGTGATCTCAATGGTGCCAACAACTTGGTATGCACAATTGCAATCTCAACTCTTTTTCACAACTTCACACAACTAACCAACAAGTGCAGTGGGTCGTCCAAGTAATAAACCTTACGTGAGTAAGGGTCGATCCCACGGAGATTGTCGGCTTGAAGCAAGCTATGGTTATCTTATAAATCTCAGTCAGGCAGACTCAAATGGTTATGGAGTTTTGATAATTAAAAGATAAATAAACATAAAATGAGGATATAGATACTTATGTAATTCATTGGTGTGAATTTCAGATAAGCGTATAGAGATGCGTTGTTCCTTCTGAATCTCTGCTTTCCTATTGCCTTCATCCAATCCTTCATACTCCTTTCTATGGCAAGCTGTATATTGGGTGTCACCGTTGTCAATGGCTACTTCTCGTCCTCTCAGTGAAAATAGTCTTCTACAATTTCTGTACGGCTAATCAACTGTCGGATTGCTCGTCTCGGATGAAAAATACCATGCACAGATATTGTATGGCTAATCAGCTGTTGGTTTTTGATCATGTAGGAATAGGATTTACTATCCTTTTGTGTCTGTCACTACGCCCTACAATCACGAGTTTGAAGCTCGTCACAGTCATCCTGTCCCAGATCCTACTCGGAATACCACAGACAAGGTTTAAACTTTTTAGATCTCAAGAATGCTGCCAATGGATTCTAGCCTATACCACGAAGACTGTAATCTCGGATTCAGATGCCACATTGTTAGTGGGGAGTCGATGTGAATCATTGATTAGAAACCAAAGAGATATACATTCAAGCTTGTTTTCATGTAGAACTGAAGTGGTTGTCAATCACGCGTTCATAAGTGAGAATGGTGATGAGTGTCACATAATCATCACATTCATCATGTTCTTGTGAGCGAATGGATATCTTAGAATAAGAATAAGCATGAATTGAATAGAAAACAATAGTACTTTGCATTAATACTCGAGGAACAGCAGAGCTCCACACCTTAATCTATGGTGTGTAGAAACTCCACCGTTGAAAATACATAAGTGAAAATAGTCCAGGCATGGCCGAATGGCTAGCCCTCAAAATGTGATCAAGAGATCAAAAGATGATCCAAAGATGTTCCAAAAGCTCCCTAGTACAATAGTAAAAAGTTCTATTTATACTAAACTAGTTACTAGGATTTACAGAAATAAGTAAATGATGCAGAAATCCACTTCCGGGACCACTTGGTGTGTGCTTGGGCTGAGCATTGAAGCTTTCACGTGTAGAGGTCTTCCTTGGAGTTAAACGCCACTTTGTAACTTGTTTCTGGTGTTTGACTCTAGCTTGCAACTTGTTTCTGGCGTTTAACGCCAGAATAGGGTAGAAAGCTGGCGTTAAACGCCTGTTTGCATCATCTAAACTCAGGCAAAGTCTGGACTATTATATATTTATGGAAAGATCTGGATGTCTACTTTTCAACGCAATTGAGAGCGCGCCATTTGGGTTTTTGTAGCTCCAAAACATCCATTTTGAGTGCCGGGAGGTCAGAATCTAACAGCATCTACAGTCCTTCTTCAGCCTTCGAATCAGATTTTTGCTCAGGTCCCTCAATTTTAGCCAGAAAATACCTGAAATCACAAAAAACACACAAACTCATAGTAAAGTCTAGAAATGTGAATTTTGCTTAAAAACTAATAAAAATATACTAAAAAGTAGCTAGATCATACTAAAAACTATCTAAAAACAATGCCAAAAAGCGTATAAATTATCCGCTCATCACAACATCAAACTTAAATTGTTGCTTGTCCCCAAGCAACTGAAAACAAAAGAGTATAAAAAGAAGAGAATATACAATGAATCTCACAATATCAATGAAACTTAGTCCCAATTAGATGAGCGAGGCTAGTAGCTTTTTGCTTCTGAACAGTTTTGGCATCTCACTTTATCCTTTGAAATTCAGAATGATTGGCATATATAGGAACTCAGAATTTCAGATAGTGTTATTGATTCTCCTAGTTTAGTATGTTGATTCTTGAACACAGCTACTTTATGAGTCTTGGCCGTGACCCTAAGCATTTTGTTTTTCAATATTACCACCGGATACATAAATGCCACAGACACATAACTGGGTGAACCTTTTCAGACTGTGACTCAGCTTTGCTAAAGTCCTTAGTTAGAGGTGTCTAGAGATCTTAAGCACACTATTTTTACTTTGGATCATGACTTTAACCGCTCAGTCTCAAGCTTTTCACTTGACACCTTCACGCCACAAGCACATGGTTAGGGACAACTTGATTTAGCCGCTTAGGCCTGGATTTTATTTTCTTGGGCCCTCCTATCTATTAATGCTCAAAACCTTGGATCCTTTTTATCCTTGCCTTTTGGTTTAAAGGGCTACTGGCTTTTCTGCTTGCTTTTTCTTTCATTCTCTTTTTTTTCGCCATTTTTTTTCGCAAGCTTGTTATTCACTGCTTTTTCTTGCTTCAAGAATCAATTTCATAATTTTTCAGATTATCAATAACATTTCTCTTTGTTCATCATTCTTTCAAGAGCCAACAATTTTAACATTCATAAACTTCACTATAAAAAATATGCACTTTTCAAGCATTCATTCAGAAAAACAAAAAGTATTGCCACCACATCAAAATAATTAAACTAATTTCAAGGTAATATTTGAAATCCAAGTACTTCTTGTTCTTTTGTAATTAAGCACATTTTTCATTTAAGAGAGGTGAAGGATTCATGGAATTATTCATAGCTTTAAGACATAGACACTAGACACTAATGATCATGTAATGAAGACACAAACATAGACAAACATAAAGCATCAAATTCAAAAAACAGAAAAATAAGAACAGGGAAATTAAAGAACGGGTCCACCTTAGTTATGGCGGCTAGTTCTTCCTCTTTAAAGATCCTATGGAGTGCTTGAGCTCCTTAATGTCTCTTCCCTGCCTTTGTTGCTCTATCCTTAGTGCTTTTGGTGCTTCTATCCTTAGTTGCTCCCAATAGTTGTGTGGAGGAAAATGTATCCCTTGAGGCATCTCAGGGATTTCTTGATGAGGGAATTTCCCATGCTCTTGTTGAGGTCCATGAGTGGGCTCTCTTATTTGCTCCATCCTTTTCTTAGTGATGGGCTTGTCCTCTTCAATGAGGATGTCTTCCTATATGACAATTCCAGCTGGATTGCATAGGGATCACCTTTTTCTTGGCCACAACTTCATAGAAGTGGTCTTGATAAACCTTTGAGATGAATCTTTCCATCTCCCATGACTTGGAGGTAGAAGCTTTTGCCTTTCCTTTCCTATTTCTAGATGTTTCTCCAGCCTTAGGTGCCATAAATGGTTATGGAAAAACAAAAAAGCAATGCTTTTACCACACCAAACTTAAAAGGTTTGCTCATCCTCGAGCAAAAAAAGAAAGAAAGAAGGGGAAAAAGAAGAAATGGAGGAGGTGGAGGGAGATAGAGAGAGAGGTGGGGGTAGGTGGGGATCCTGTGGGGTATACAGATCCTGAGGGGTCAAGGATTTCTCATCCCTGCTCTATTTAGGCATGTAAACGCCCTTAGTGTGCATTCCTGGTGTTTAACGCCAGACTGCTGCTTGTTTCTAGCGTTAAACACCAGCTTTTATTCCTTTTCTAGCGTTAAACGCCAAGCTGTAACCTGTTTCTAGTGTTTAACACCAGTTTGTTGCTTCTTTCTGGCATTTAACGCCAGTCTGGTGCTTTTTTCTGGCGTTAAACGCCCATTCTGCTACCCTTACTGGCGTTTAAATGCCAGTAAGTTTCTCCTCCAGGGTGTGCTGTTTTTAATGCTATTTTTGATTTTTCTTTAATTTTTTGCAGTTGTTTTTGTGACTCCACATAATCATCAACCTAAAAAAAAGAAATAACATAGAAAAATAAAATTAGGTTGCCTCCCAATAAGCGCTTCTTTAATGTCAATAGCTTGACAGTGAGCTCTCATGGAGCTTCATAGATGTTCAGAGCATTGTTGGGACCTCCCAACACCAAACTTAGAGTTTGGTTGTAGCCTCCCAACACCAAACTTAGAGTTTGACTGTGGGGGCTTTGTTTGACTCTGCATTGAGAGAAGCTTTTCTTGCTTCCTTTCCATGGTTACAGAGGGAGATCTTTGAGTTTTAAACACAAGGTGGTCCTCATTCAATTGAAGGATCAACTCTCCTCTGTCCACATCAATCACAGCTTTTTCTGTGGCTAGGAAGGGTCTTCCAAGGATGATGGATTCATCTTCATCCTTCCCAGTGTCTAGTATTATGAAATCAGCAGGAATGTAAAGGCCTTGGACCTTTACTAGCACGTCCTCTACCTGTCCATCAGCCTTTTCCATGGATTTGTCTAATGAGAATTTGGCAGCGTGTACCTCAAAGATTCCCAATTTCTCCATTACAGAGAGTGGCATTATGTTTATACCTGACCCCAGGTCACACAGAGCCTTCTCAAAAGTCATGGTGCCTATGGTATAGGGAATTAAGAATTCACCAGGATCCTGTTTCTTTTGAGGTAATGTCTGCCTAACTAAGTCATTCAGTTCATTGGTGAGTAAGGGGGGTTCATCCACCCAAGTCTCATTACCAAATAACTTGGCATTCAGCTTCATGATTACTCCGAGGTACTTAGCAACTTGCTCTTCAGTAATATCTTCATCCTCTTCAGAGGAGGAATAGTCATTAGAGCTCATGAATGGCAGAAGTAGGTTCAATGGAATCCCTATGGTCTCTAGATGAGCCTCAGATTCCTTAGGTTCCTTAAATGGGAACTCCTTGTTGTCCATAGGATGTCCCATGAGGTCTTCCTCACAAGGATTCACATCCTCCTCCTCCTCCTCCCTAGGTTCGGCCACAGCAAGTAAGGTTATGGCCTTGCACTCTCTTTTTGGATTCTCTTCTGTATTGCTTGGGAGAGTACTAGGAGGAGTTTCAGTGACTCTTTTACTCAGCTGGCCCACTTATGCTTCCAAATTTCTAATGGATGACCTTGTTTCATTCATGAAACTGAGAGTGGCCTTAGATAGATCAGAGACTATATTTGATAAGCTAGATGGGTTCTGCTCAGAATTCTCTGTCTGTTGCTAAGAGGATGATGGAAAAGGCTTGCCATTGCTAAACCTGTTTCTTCCACCATTATTATTGTTAAAGCCTTGTTGAGGCTTTTGTTGATCCTTCCATGAGAAATTTGGATGATTTCTCCATGAGGGATTATAGGTGTTTCCATAGGCTTCACCCATGTAATTCACCTCTGCCATTGCAGGGTTCTCAAAATCATAAGCTTCTTTTTCAAAAGATGCTTCTTTAGTACTTTTGGATGTACTTTGCAAACCATTCAGACTCTGAGAAATCATATTGACTTGCTGAGTCAACATTTTGTTCTGAGCCAATATGGCATTCAAAGCATCAATTTCAAGAACTCTCTTTCTCTGAGGCGTCCCATTACTCACAGGATTCCTTTTAGAGGTGTATATGAACTGGTTATTTGCAACCGTGTCAATGAGTTCCTGAGCTTCTGCAGGCATTTTCTTCAGGTGAATAGATCCACATGCAGAATGGTCCAATGACATCTTAGACAATTCAGACAGACCATCATAGAATATATCCAGGATGGTCCATTCTGAAAGCATGCCAGAAGGACACTTTTTGGTCAATTGCTTGTATCTTTCCCAAGCTTCATAGAGGGATTCACCTTCTTTCTGCCTGAAGGTTTAAACATCCACCCTAAGCTTGCTAGGCTTTTGAGGAGGAAAGAACTTGGCTAAGAAAGCCGTGACCAACTTATCCCAAGAGTTCAGGCTATCTCTAGGTTGAGAATCCAATCATGTTCTAGCTCTGTCTCTTACAGCAAAAGGGAAAAGCATAAGCTTATAGACCTCGGGATCAACTCCATTGGTCTTAACAGTATCACAGATTTGCAAGAATTCACTTAAGAGCTGAAAAGGATCTTCTGATGGAAGTCCATGAAACTTGTAAATCTGTTGCATCAGAGAAACTAATTGAGGCTTTAGCTCAAAGTTGTTTGCTCCAATGGCAGGGATTGAGATGTTTCTTCCATGGAAGTTGGAATTTGGTACAGTAAAGTCACCAAGCATCTTCCTTGAATTATTGTTGTTGGGTTCGGCTGCCATATCCTTTTCCTGTTCGAAAATTTCAGTTAGGTCCTCTTCAGAGTACTGTGCTTTAGCTGCTCTTAGCTTCCTCTTCAAGGTCCTTTCAGGTTCAGGATCAGCTTCAACAAGAATGCCTTTTTCCTTGTTCCTGCTCATATGAGAGAGAAAAAACAAAGAAAGTATGGAATCCTCTATGTCACAGTATGGAGATTCCTTTATGTGAGTAGAAGAGAAGAAGAATAAGAATGAGAAAAGAAAGAGAAAAATTCAAACTCAGAGAGAGGGAGAGGGTTCGAATTTTTGATGAGTGGAGGAGAAGTGTTAGTAAATAAATAAAATAAGTAGAAGGAGAGATGGGGGAGTTTTCAAAAATAATTAAAAGGAAAAGGAAAATATTTTTGTTTTTATTTTAAAACTTAGTTAGAATTCGAAAAATAAGAAAAGGAATAAAATAAAAATTAAAATTTGAAACAATTAGTTAATTAAAAGAATTTTGAAAAAGGGTGAGGAATTTCGAAAATTAGAGAGAGAAAAGTAGTTAGGTGGTTTTGAAAAAGATAAGAAATAGTAAAATAAACAAAAAGTCAAGTAGTTAGTTGAAAAAAAATTTGAAAATCAATTTTGAAAAGATAAGAACTTAGAAAAGATTTTGAAATTAAAGTTTGAAAAAGATATGATTTGAAAAGATATGTTTGAAAAGATATGATTGAAATTTATTTTGAAAAAGATTTAATTTTTAAAATCAGAATTAATGACTTGACTCACAAGAAATCAAAAGATATGATTCTAAAATTTAAAGTTTGAATCTTTCTTAACAAGAAAGTAACAAACTTGAAATTTTTGAATCAAAACATTAATTGTTAGTATTAATTTCGAAAATAGAAGATAAAATTAAGAAAAAGATTTTTGAAAATTAATTTTAAAGAATTTTCGAAAATAATAAAAGGAAAAAGAAAAGATTTGATTTTGAAAAAGATTTTGAAAAGATAAGATTTTTAAAATTGAAATCTTGACTTGACTAACAAGAAACAACTTATTTTAAAAATTTTTGACTAAGCAACCCAAAGATTTCGAAATTTATGAGAGAAATAAGGGAAATATATATTTTTTATTTTTTTGAATTTAATAAGGAAAGAGAAAAACCACAAAATGACTCAACACATAAAAATTTTGGATTAAAACAAATGATGCATGCAAGAACACTATGAATGTCAAGATGAACACCAAGAACACTTTGAAGATCAAGATGAACAGCAAGACTTATTTTTGAAAAATTTTCAAGAAAAGAAAAACATGCAAGACACCAAACTTAGAAATTTTTCATGCTTAGACACTAAGGTTGCAAAAATGCATATGAAAAACAATAAAAGACACAAAACAAGAAAATATGAAGATCAAACAAGAAGACTTACCAAGAACAACTTGAAGATCATGAAGAACACCATGCATGAGTTTTCGGAAATTTTTTTTGGAAAATAAAAGCATGCAATTAACACCAAACTAAAAATTTGACACTAGACTCAAACAAGAAACACAAAATTTTTGGTTTTTATGATTTTATTAGATTTTTTTTTTGGATTTTTCGAAAATATCTTTTTGGAGAAACAAAAACAAAGAAAAAAAATTTCGAAAAATTTTTGAAAACTTTTTGAAAATAAAATAAAGGTTGAAACAAGAAGAAAATTACCTAATCTGAGCAACAAGATGAACCGTCAGTTGTCCAAACTCGAACAATCCCCGGCAACGGTGCCAAAAACTTGGTGCACAAAATTGTGATCTCAATGGCGCCAACAACTTGGTACGCACAATTGTCATCTCAACTCTTTTTCACAACTTCGCACAACTAACCAGCAAGTGCACTGGGTCGTCCAAGTAATAAACCTTACATGAGTAAGGGTCGATCCCACGGAGATTGTTGGCTTGAAGCAAGCTATGGTTATCTTGTAAATCTCAGTCAGGCGGACTCAAATGGTTATAGAGTTTTGAAAATTAAAAGATAAATAAACATAAAATGAGGATAGAGATACGTATATAATTCATTGGTGTGAATTTCAGATAAGTGTATGGAGATGCGTTGTTCCTTCTGAATCTCTACTTTCCTATTGCCTTCGTCCAATCATTCATACTCCTTTCTATGGCAAGCTGTATGTTGGGTGTCACCGTTGTCAATGGCTACTTCCTGTCCTCTCAGTGAAAGTAGTCATCTACGGTTTCTATAGGACTAATCAACTGTCGGATTGCTCGTCTCGGATGAAAAATACCATGCACAGATATCGTATGGCTAATCAGCTGTTGGTTCTCGATCGTGTAGGAATAGTATTTACTATCCTTTTGCATCTATCACCACGCCTTACAGTCACGAGTTTGAAGCTCGTCACCGTCATCCCATCCCAGATCCTACTCGGAATACCACAGACAAGGTTTAGACTTTTCGGATCTCAAGAATGCTGCCAATGGATTCTAGCCTATACCACGAAGACTCTAATCCCAGATTCAGATTCCCCATTATCAGAGGGGAGTCGATGTGAATCGTTGATTAGAAACCCAAGAGATATACATTCAAGCTTGTTTTCATGTAGAACTGAAGTGGTTGTCAATCACGCGTTCATAAGTGAGAATGGTGATGAGTGTCACATAATCATCACATTCATCATGTTCTTGTGTGTGAATGCATATCTTAGAATAAGAATAAGCATGAATTGAATAGAAAATAGTAGTACTTTGCATTAATACTCGAGGAACAGCAGAGCTCCACACCTTAATCTATGGTGTGTAGAAACTCCACCATTGAAAATACATAAGTGAAAATAGTCCAGGCATGCCCGAATGGCCAGCCCCCAAAATGTGATCAAGAGATCAAAAGATGATCCAAAGATATTCCAAAAGCACCCTAGTACAATAGTAAAAAGTTCTATTTATACTAAACTAGTTACTAGGGTTTACAGAAATAAGTAAATGATGCAGAAATCCACTTCTGGGCCTACTTGGTGTGTGCTTGGGCTGAGCATTGAAGCTTTCACATGTAGAGGTATTCCTTGGAGTTAAACGTCAGTTTGTAACTTGTTTCTGGCATTTGGCTCTAGCTTGCAACTTGTTTCTCGCATTTAACGCCAGAATAGGACAGAAAGCTGGCGTTAAACGCCAGTTTGCATCGTCTAAACTCAGGCAAAGTATGGACTATTATATATTGCAGGAAAGTTCTGGATGTCTACTTTTCAACGCAATTGAGAGCGCGCCATTTGGTTTCTGTAGCTCCTAAAACTCCATTTCGAGTGTAGGAAGGTCAGAATCCAGCAACATCTACAGTCCTTCTTCAGCCTCTGAATCAGATTTTTGCTTAGGTCCCTCAATTTCAGCCAGAAAATACCTGAAATCACAGAAAAACACACAAACTCATAGTAAAGTCCAAAAATGTGAATTTTGCTTAAAAACTAATAAAAATATACTAAAAAGTAGCTAGATCCTACTAAAAACTATCTAAAAACAATGCCAAAAAGCGTATAAATTATCCGCTCATCAGCTCCTGTTGTGGTTCGGCCATGTCCTCCAGTTATTGTTCAAAACTTTCTGAAAGGTCTCTTATGGAGTGTTGTGCTTTAGCTTGTTGTAAACGCCTCCTTAGAGTCTTCTCAGGTTCAGGATAAAGAATCAAGAGGGGTTCTTTATCCCTATTTCTGGTCATAAACAAGAAGAGAAGAAAAAGAAGAAAAGAAAGAGACTTCCAATAGACAAGAAGCTCCTCCTTAGAGTCAGAAGTAAAGAAAGAAGAAGAAGATAAAAAATAAAAATAGAAATAAATAAAAGAAGTAAAATAAGATTACCTTGAAAAGACAATATAGAAGTAAATAAGAGAAGATAAAAAAATGAAATCCCAACAATGCTTTTTGTGCCACTTGGATCAAAGAACTTCCAGTGAGATGTGAAGAAGAAATGAAAGAAGATAAAGAATTGTAGGCAAAGAGTTGAAAGAAATAGAGTTGAATAAATAGAGATGAGAAGAAAAGAAGTATAAATAGAAAAAGTAAATAACAATTAAAATATTTTTATTTTTATTTATTTATTTAATTAATTTTTCTAAAATTAAGTTAAATTAATTTAAAAAGATTTGAATTTTAATTGTTAAATTTTCGAAAATAGAGGAGGGAAGAGAAGAAGAAGTTTTCAAAAATTAAGAAAGAAGAGAGTTAGTTAGGTGGTTTTGAAAAAGAAGAGAGAGAAGAAGAGAGATATTTTCGAACATTAAGAAGAGATAAGACAATATTTTAAAAAATTTTGAAAAATATATGATTTAAAAATTAGAAGTTAGAAAAGAAACAAAAAAGATAAGATTAGAAAATTGATTTTGAAAAAGATTTAATTTTTAAAAATTTGAAATTTGAAAAAGATAAGATTAAAAATTGAATTTTGAAAAAGATAAGATAAGATTTTTAAATTTTGAAAAAGATATGATAAGATATTGACAAAGATAAGATTTTTTTTTGAAAAAGATATGATTTTTTTCTGAAAAATTTTGATTTTTGAAAACTTGACAACTAAGATATGATAAGATAAAAATTTAAAAATCAAAATCTGAATTTTATATGTAATTTTTGAAAATTATAGTTAGAAATTAGTTAAAAAAGATATTTTTTGATTATTTTGAATTTATGATGAAAGAGAAAAACACAAAAAAGATACAAGACTTAAAATTTTTAGATCTAGCACCCTTGTTTTTCGAAAATTTTCGGAGGGAAACACCAAGGGACACCAAACTTAAAAATTTTAAGATAAAGACACATACAATACTCAAGAACACTTTGAATAAACACAAGAACACAGAACAAAATTTAAAGACTCAAAGAACTCAAGAACATAAAAAGGACACAAAACTTAAAATTTTTAGAAAACTAACAAGAAATTTTCGAAAAACACGAGAAAATAAACAAAAAAAACACCAAACTTAAAAATTGAAACAAGATTTAAATAAAGAAAAATTATTTTTGAAAATTTTTTGGAAGAAGGACTCAAAAAAGAATTCTTAGGATGCCAAAAATAAACTATATGAAAAAGGTTTTTGAGAAGTTTTAAAATTTTTGGAATTGAAGAGCATGAACAGGCAGGACTCAAACCAAGAACAAGAATTGAACAAAGAAAAGAAAAATATTTTTGAAAAAGGTTTTGAAACTTTCAAAATTTTGAAGAAGAAGAAAATAAAAATAGAAGACTTTAATCAAAGTTATACTCTTGCAAAAATCAAAGACTCAACAAGAACATAAATTGAACAAAGAAAAGAAAAATATTTTTAAAAAGGTTTCTAAAATTTTTCGAAAATTTTGAAAAGAAGAAAACAAAAATTAAAAGACTCAAACAAAAAATAAAAATTACCTGATCTAGGGGCAAGACAATCCAGCAGTTTGTCCAAACTCAACAATCCCCGGCAATAGCGCCAAAAACTTGGTGCGCGTGTACGCAAAACCCCCACACCTTTTCGTACAGCAACAGTACCAGCAAGTGCACTGAATGATTATATGTCATAAATGTTGAAAGGGGTAAAATCAATTGGATTAAATAATAGGAATTATATGATGGGAATTGAGTTGAGAGTTGGAGTTGCTTTGTGTTTCTGAATTAACTTTGGTACTGCTATCTTCTTTGCTTGTGAATGATCTTCTTCTATGGCAAGCTGTAAGTGATTGACACTGGTTTGAGCAGCTGCCAATACTCTTCTGGATTTGAACCCCAGGTTTCACAACTAGAAAATGGATTAATACAGATAGATTTACAGACAGATTTAGTCTTTATTTCAGACGGATTTTTGGTTACCGATGAAATTACCGACGGATTTTGTCCCTCTGTAAAAGCATCAGAAATTATTTACCGACGGATTTTTTTCCGTCGAAAAATTACCGACGGATTTTTACCAATTACCAACGGATTTTTCCTCTGTAAATTCTCCATCCATTTCCTGAAGACGACGAAATTTTCAACAGATTTTCCATCGGTAATTATAGACAAATTTTCTGACGGATTTTTCGTCTATAATTTGAACCTTGAAAAATCATCTCACACTTTGATTACAGACAAAAAATCTGTCTGTAAATCCATCAGTAAGGTAAAATAGAATTTTTTTATTTTTCCAATTACAAAATAAACTTATTTTCATACAAAATAAATATAAATTTAATACAAACTTTTATCTAATTTGTATTCGAATATTTATAATATTACAAAAAATAAACAAATTCATCGTATTATAAAAGTAAAAGAAAATTATTATAAACAAGCAAGTCAATATAATTCAAAACATAAACAAAGTGTATTATCAACTATAATCCTTAGTATATTGTTCAACCATACTAAATTTTACACAATTTTACATATATTACAAAAAGATTAGCTGAATTCTTTCTCAAAAAATGGACATGAATAAGCATCCATCAGCCATATGTGCATAAATTCTTCTTGAACCTGATAGGTTTTGATTCAGAAGAGTTGATCACCAAAGGAAAAGTAATTTCCTTATGGTGCTTTGTTCTTACTAGTTTCCCCACCACATTCTCTTTTGAACGAATCTCAAGGTCCATAGCATCCTTATTCCCATTAGATTCCTCAACAACAGCTTCCTCTGAATCACATCCACTTCCTGTTGGATTAGAATTTAGTTCATTGTAAATAGAACCATTAAGTTCTAATTTTGACATGCCTTTCTCCATGGAAATCGGTGATGAATATGCTGATGAGGGCAAGAGACACCAGTCACCTAATTGCCAATTTGAATGAGCAAAACAGGACAACAATTTTAAGTTCTTTGGACTTTGCTCTTCATCTAGTGCAGTATAACTAATAGAAGTTTAGTGTAATAGAATCAGCTACAAATTTATAACAGAAAGAGAAACTCCACAATAACAGTACAATTTTGATGAATTGCATTTGACTAAGTAGTTATGGCAGGGATGGCAGTCGACAGAGTTTTCTATTCCTACTGCTATTTCTCAAAGCAGTGATGGCAGTCGACAGAGTTAGCAAACACTAAATAAAGCAAATTAAAACCAAAGCATTACAAAGAGATTACCTGTAGCCAGAAACCAATATCTTGAGTGAGTGTGCTTGGAGCTATACATAAATGCTATTACTGGAATAGCTAGAGGAAGAGTCAACTGAAATATCATGCAGAATCGAATGTCATTATAATTTCTGCAACCAACTAGAAGACAAAATTCAGATGAAAAATATGATACTATTTCAGCACCTTGACTTGAAGAATGAATTCAAATACAGAAACAGCAATTTTAAAGTATGTAAGGAAAAGAAGAACTAACCATTCATAAACTACACAAAGAAAGGTAGGAAAAATGAGTGCAAACAGGCAAAATAACCTGATCCTCTGGCCAAATCTCTCAACAACCAATGCAGAAAAAAGCAAAGAAAGACTGCAAGAAAAAGATTTGATTTTTTGGGGGGGGATGAAAGTGAAAAGTTTGAAATGTTGAGACCAATGATCAATTAAGTATGTTTATAGTTTCTTATAATTATAAGATAATTGGAGCTGGTTTCCTTCCAAACAATGATAAAGTTGAACTATTTTCATCAAGGTAGGAATCACCTGAAAGCAAGTGACCAAACACATGATGTGTGACCAATCAAGGGGGTGAGACAGTGGCCACTAGAGAGGTCCCACATCATGATCGTGCCATCTTCATTGCCAGATGCCATATACCGTCCATCAGGAGACATTGCTAATGACAAGATCATACTCCTGTGACCAACAAAAACTCAGACACACTCTCCACTCTGAACATCCCATAGTCGAACTGTTTTGTCACTTGAACCAGTTGCAATGTAGTTGCAGTTGGCATGCCATTGCACACACTAAATAAGATCATGAAACGGGTAAGCTTTGCTTCTAAAGCATATTATAACTGAAAAATATTGGACTCTATAACTCACATCAACATCAGACAAGTGCCCTACCAAAACATCATGTCTAAGAATAAGGTTCAAATTTAAACATAAAATAAACAAAACCTACATTACGACCTGAAGTGAAGAAACAAATTGAGGAAGAACATGAAATAATCAAGTACATACTAGTTAAGTCTGCTGAGGAAGAAAGAATAAACTCTCCAAGAGGCTGCATAAACTGGCCCTGAATGACCTTGAAACAATGTATATTGCCTTTTCCCGCCACCACTTTGCCCCCATTTATGGATTTTGAGATGTATCATTCTTATCCAATGAAAGAGCTGATGATAAAAGCATTGTCAAATGGACATTATGGCAAGAAAAACATGAATATGGAAAGAAAGACTGATTACTCAAATAAGGTTAAAAAGAAAAAGAACCTAGTAGAAGTATTTGTAATGTGTTCTTCAATCTAAAGGAGATTTTAAACATACAACTAATGTTCTATTACTAGTTTATCCTCCTTGGAAGAATATATACAAAGCATGTAAAGGATTCAAGAGAAATTTTCCAAATAAACACACTTAGAATACTAAACTGATAATTGCTTACCTTTTATATATGTAGTACTCTTCAGTAGCTCCCCGAAGATGACGTCTAAGTGTTGCCATTGATTTCTCATCAGTATCATAGTTTATATCATTTTCCCCTAATTGGCCACCTTGTGGTTTGAAGGATGGGACTTTCCTAAATTGGAAAAGTAAAGGAAACATACAGAGAAAGAGATATAGTTACTATAATTTAGAGTGTGAAGCTCCCTCAGCCTGTTAATCAATTCAAACAAAATCTCTAATTTAGTATATTTTCATAGGGTCTTGTGTAATCTCAAGAAAGTTAAGTGTAATTTGTCCTTTATTCAATCATTAATCAACGTTATATAATACAAGTGTAGTGAACTAAAGTGAAAGCTTACCTTGCAACCTCAGCACGTCTTTTTGCTTGCTCAGCAATCTCTGAAGTCAGGTTAATATAGAAACGAAATCCATCCAGACTTATATCTCTGCATAGCAAACCTGAAAGATTCGACCAAGATCACAAGTTAGAACACGGTTATGATAGGATTTTTGTGTGGTATAGAATTTCACAATTGAAATCTCGTTGCAAGTATAATTTCTAAACCAACAATAATTCTTTCATACAAAAATTTGTTTGTCACAAGTACAAACCCCTAAAATCTATAAACTGAAGTATTTAAACCTCGAGTCGTCTCTCAAAGGACTTGCAGGGTAGTGTTCTTGTTATTGGTTATGAGTTTATATATTTTGGGGTTTTGAGGTAAGAAACAAGAAAAGCAAATGACAACGGAATTCAAATGAGAAAACGGTCTTGGCAAGGATTGGTGATCAACGATCTCTATCCTTATTACTAACCACAATATGATAATTGCAAAGATTAATCCCACTAAGTCATCCTCTAACTAATAGTAAAGGAAAGTTAAGTGAACTATATCAACCCAAGTCCATAAATCCTAGCTTTCCACTAATTGAATTAGTGAGAACTAGAGTTAATGGCTATCAATCATCAATCACTTGGACATTAGTAACTCAAGAATTCCTAAGTTACCTTCCCAAGCCAAGAACATAAAATTCTACTCTAAAATCCTTCCAAGCATTCCATCAAACACTTGGGAGGCACAAAAAAAAGCATAGTAATTCAACAACAAGAATGAATCCTAATAACAATTGAATGCAAGGGATTAACAACAACAATCAAGGAAATCACAATTGACATGAATTACCTCAAATTGCATTAAAAGGAAAATAAAAAGAACAAAAGTAGATCTACAACAAAGTATGAGAATTAAAAGAATTAAAACACAAAACTAGATGGAGGAAGAGTAGAGGAGCAAGAATTGATAAAGAAGAAGTAAATCAAAGCATGAATTAAACCTAGATCTAAAGAGGAATTAAACCTAATCCTAATCCTAATTCTAGAGAGAAGTGAGAGCTTCTCTCTCTAAAAACTAAACTAAAAACTAGATCTAAAGTGTGTAATTTCAATTATGGAGTGAATGATCCATTCCCCTTCATTCCTTGGTTTCTTAAGCCTTTTCCTGCCAAAGTTCAGTTCCAAATTGGGCCAAAGCCTCCTCAAAAATCGCCAGGCACGTTGTCACTCAAAAAGTCACGTGCGGCATCAGCGCGTACGCGTACAGTGCGCGTACGCGCCCCTAGAACATTACGCAATCCGCGCGTAGCCGGCTAGTGCACGTGCGCACCCATGGTTGCGTCTCAAATCTTTGGCTTTTCATGATTTTTCCACTTTGCATGCTTTCTCTTCACTCCTTTGATCCATTCCTAGCTCTTTTCCAATCTGAAATCACTAACAAATATATCAAGGCATCTAGTGGAATCAAAGCAAAATAAAAATCATCAAATTATAGGTCTAAAGGAATGTTTTCACATTCAAGCACAACTTAGGAGACAATCACAAAACTATGCTATTTCATTGGTCAAATGTGAGAAAAGGTCTACAAAATGCTCTAAATTCAACACATGATAAACCTTAAAAATGGGGTTTATCAACCTCCCCACACTTAAGCCTTAGCATGTCCTCATGCTAAACCAAGAATGAAATAAGGGGTATGACAATTATTTAGTGCAACTAAACTAGTTGCATACTATCTAAGTGCAACTACCTATATGAATGCAAATGCTTGGTCAAGATAAATCAACTTCCAAGGAAACATACGCAAGCACAAGGGCTATAGTGATGAGAATCGAATCCAACCCACAATTGCATTGAACTATCAAAAGGTTTTACAAACTTGCATGAATGTAGATGATAATGGTGAAAACATGTGATTGAGCAATCGAACCCTCACCGGATGTGTTTGCACTCTATCCACTCGGTGTTTAGGGGTTGATTCTCTCAATTCTCTCCTAATCATGCTTTTCAAAATTTGTTCTTCATCTAACAGTCAACAATTATTCAATGCATACATACAAATATCGTGAGGTATTTTCTTTAGGTTGTAATGGGGATAGGGTCAAGGTAGGACCATATATGGTTAAGTGGACTAGATTTTGAATCTTTGATTAGCCTAGACTTTCCCACCTAACCTATATAATAACCTATACAATTAAACGCTAACCTAACTACCCATCCTTCACTTTTTCACATACTAATGCATTTTCTTTTCATTTCACAACACTTATGTATTGACCTTTATTGAGCTTCACTTTGGGGCATTTTTGTCCATTTTTATTGTTTTTCTTCTTTTTTTTTTCTTTCTTTTTCTATTTTTTTCTTTTTATTTTTCTTTTGTTTTTCTCATTTTTTTCTTTGAAAGCTACATACAAGAACATCAATGCATAAGGTCTATACATTTAATCAATACATGAGTATGCACCCAATTCCCAAATATAGAAATACAAAACACCCTTTTATCCCAACCAATGTTCCCAAATCTCCCCAAACTTGAATAATAAACACTCTCACTAGCCTAAGCCAATCAAAGATCTAAACAAGGGAATTTTATTGTTTTCCACTTTAGGCTTGTAATGTGGTAAAATAAAGAATAATTGGGTTAAGCGTAGGCTCAAAATTGGTTAACAATGGAGAGTAAAAGGTAGGATATTTGGTTAAGTGAGCTAATGAATTAATGGCCTCAATCATATAAGTGCATGGATACAAGGAATAATGGACATATAGAATTAAACAAGTCAAGGATCACAATCATAGGAAGAGAACAATTGCACACAAGAAGGGAGAATAGGTGGTTATAAGATGTAACCACATCAATAGGCTCAAATCTCACAAGCTTGTGTTCTTAGCTCAAAACATGCTTCACAAAAGTATGAATTCAAGCAAGTTCATCCAAAAATTTTCAATCAATTAGGGGTGATGTCCTATAGATAAATTCCTTGGAAATTCTATCATTTTAACTAAGCTTGTCCTAAATGCAATGTTGTGATTAGGAAATTTTAAAATTCCTTAGTTAATCCCTTTTTTTCAATCAAATCAAAACTTCATATGCAAAAAGGGTTAACTAGGTCTCAACAATTCAAAATGTTTTTCTAATCATAACCATCCAAAAACTAAAACAAGCTAAAACAACTATGTAGGGCAAAAGTGCATATATAAAGCAGTGTAAAATCTACAAACTAAAACAAAAGTATCCAAAATCCACAATACGAGTATATACACTAATCCAAAAAGGTACAAAATAAAGCAAAATAAGATGACTAAGTGATAGTGTCCGAAAATGTTCACCAAATCCACCGACGGTGATGCGGTGATCTCCCCACACTTAAGATCAAGCATCGTCCTCGATGCTAGTGCTTTGGCTCGGAATGCGGGTCTGCGGTCACATCTGGCTGCTGCTGAGACTCAGGCTGGGTCACTGGCTCCTCAGGAGGCTACTGTGTCTCCTGGGTAGCCTGTGTCTGTGAGGGTGCCTCCTGCTGAGCCTGGTCCAATTGGTCTAAGCGTCACATAATCTGGCGCTCACTGCGCTCCATGAATCGGAATAGATGCTGAACCAGAAGGTAGGTCGGCTCGGGTGCTGGTGGAGGTAAAGGTACTGCTGCTGAAGAAGAGGGTCCTACTGGTGCTGCTGATGAAGGTCTAGCTGCCTCTATTGCTGCTCTAGCTCGAGAGCAGCGTTTGGATGGGGGCTTCTCGTGCACCCACATATCCCACGGAATAGTAACCTTCTTGTCGTCATCGTCTGGGGGTGGTGGTATCACGTCATCATCCCTCCATGGGGCGCCAGCTAACTCAATCATCCTAGTGACCAAGGTGGGAAATGGTAGTAGGCCACGGACGTGTGCTCGCCACATGCATCTCCTTATCAGCCGGGGGAAGTATACCTCCTTTCCCTCCATAACACAGCCAATCAGAAGAAGCATATCCATCGGAATCTCAAAAAAATGGGTAGTAGCCATGACATAGTGGGCAAATATCTGCTGCCAAGTCCTGACCTCTCTACACAGATAGGCAAATAACATCCCCTTGGGCCTCTTGTTGTTAGCATCTAGCACCCAAACGGCATCCGGGGTGGCAATGACGTTCTTCAGAGCCTCAAAGTCAAAGGTCATAGCATTAATTGCTATCTCTGCCTGCTGGTATGCACAAGTATCACCTGTCCGGGTTAGACAATGCAATACATCCTCAATGGATGCCTCGGTAATCAAGATCTGCCTACCCCGTAAATGTACTGAATCAAGAGTCGCTTGAAAAAAATTGCAATAAAACTCTTGGACCCATGAGGTGTTTATCCGTCCCAAATCCCTATCAACAAAGCCTAAGCCCAATCTCTGAATACGGGCCTCCATAGACTGCCTCAGGTCGTCGGGAAGAGCCAACTTTTTCTTAATATTCAGATTGGTCTTCTGATAGGTAGGGAAGTGAAGCTCACAATACAGATTGGGAAACTTGTTTGTGTCAGTGGGCGGTAGCTGCTGATTCTCCTTATCCACTTCATTTAGTGGGTTCCTGGTATAGGTTGTATAAGAAGAGAGGGTAGGGGCTTGAGGTGCCTTCCTCTTTCTAGAGGTAGTCGCCTTGGCTTTGCTTTTATCCGACATCCTGAAAAGCATATATGATATGATATAAGCAATTAGCCAAGTAGTGGAATAGCAAGAAAGATATATTATTCTCATGAAGTGAGTTAAGAAAAGAGAATTCTTGGAATGCAAATAATCACAAGATAGAAAAGAAAATAAAGTCATAAACCAAGAATGCAACCAATCACATCATGCTTGTTTAGTAAGCTCAATGAGCATCATACCCAAAAGAATGGTCAATGGGTTAGCTTAAAACCAAAAGAAAGGTTAGTAAGGTAAGTAAGTTAGAAGTCAGAGAATCTAGTTCAAAGATTAAGGGTATGATGGTCATTGTCGCAATCAAGAAAAGTCCACAAAGAAATGAAAACAAGCATGCTCACATTCATAAGGGCAATATAGTCATTGACAATGAAATATGAAATTGCATAAAGAGAAATTAATTAAAAGCAAGTCATCAATCAATGTCATGGTCACTGATTACAATAATTGGTGTTACAAAGGTGAAATGCGCTTTGTGTAACATGACCCAAAGTTAGAAAATCAAATTGAAGCAAATGGGTTAGACAATTGAAATACACCAATTATTGTAAAAGAATGAACCATGTTCAAAAATATTGTCAAGTTAAATCAAGTGGTAAATGTAGCGTAATTCAAAGGCATTTGATTAACTTGGAAAGTGAAAGCATGTAAGGGTTCAAAGCATATCACCGGAAACATATGAAACACAGAAAAGCAAACCCAAAGTCACCTAAGAGCTGAATGTGATGCATTCAGGTTAATACTCAAGTCTAAAAGCAACAAGTTCAATTATAGGTAGCATGTTTAAAACCAAAACAATTTCTAGAAAATTGGGCAGCATTTCGGTAGTAAATCGGATGTTCCCGGATGGCAATTAGCAGCAGAAATCAGTCATATGAGTTCACATATCAAAGAAAAATGGAAAATAATTAAGAAATATATATGACTCAGGAAGCATCAATCAAGCAAGGTAGCAGTAAAACAGAACACATAAAACAGGGCACACCAATCAATATTCAACATGTAGCACTCAAACAAATAAGCACAAACGGAGCACTTATCAGGCCTAGAATTCTCTAACCACAACCTAACTACCTAACCGTAGTTATTTCTATCTATCCTAGCATGCAGAATTGAACAACTAACTAATCTACTCTAATAATGCCAAAATTAATGAAAGCAATAAAGGAACAGAGCAAAGGCAGGGGGAGGTGGAGGACCTGGAGTGAAATGCAGAACGGAATAGAAATAGAGAAATGGGGCAGCGAAGGGGTGCTACTAGTGGCAGCGACTCACGGCGGTGCAGGCGGTCGCGGTGATGGGACAGAGAAGGGAAAACGCAGAACAGGGGAAGTGAAGCAGAGTAGGTGCCGAGTGGAGGGTGAGGTACGAGGAAGGCAGATGGGTAGAATGGAAGAAGAAGGAAGAAAGAGTGGTGGTAAGGGCGGCTGAGGGTCGCCGGGCTGGATGGTGGCCGCGGCAGACAGAGAACAGAGAGAGGGGGTCAGTGAGAGGAGTGAGTGAGAAGAGAGGAGGGACAAAAGGCAAGAGAAGAGAAGAGGTTGTGGCGGCTTGGCGGCAGTGAGCTATGGGGGTAGTGGTTATGGAGGGAGAAGGGGAAGAGAGAACGTTAGAGAGAGGAAAGGGTTAGGGTGCACGAGTGAGGGGTTCTTGCGTCCATAGGGTATTAAGAAATTCAAATCCACGCATGCGCGCACCATGCGCGGACGCGTGGATTGTTGAGTGAAGAAAGCGCGCGGAAGCGCCAAGTGCGCCTTCGCACAAATGGGTGGTGTAGGCAGGGGTGCGGACGCGTACAGTGCGCATCTAATGAGTTGTTCCAGGGGCTTGATGTGAGCCCAGAGTTAGCACAACTCTCGGGTTGTTGCCCTGGGAACTATGTCAGAGGATCAGCATGCACGCGGCATGTGCATGGGCTCACGGATTGCGAATTATGCCATCGGCGCACATGCGCGCAGTACGCATCCACACGAGTGAAGTTGTGCACGGGGCCTAATGTTGGCACAGGGGTGGCCTAACTCTATGGAAAATGCATGGGTCTACATCCGTGTTATGGACGCATGCGCGCACTGCGTGCGCTTGCGTCCCTATCCTCTCTCTTTTTTTTCTTTTGAGAATTTTCAAATACAAGCAAAAATGCTCCACAAGTAACCTACAACCTATTTGTTTATATCAAGTATATAGAAAGAAAACTACCTACAATGGTAATTCAATTCACTTATTAATCAAAGCTACAAGAGAGTGGAAAGAGTTTACCATGGTGGGGTGTCTCCCACTGAGCACTTTTGGTTTATGTCCTTAAGTTGGACGTTTGGGAAGCTCTTTGTCATGGTGGCTTATACTTGTACTCATCCTTGAATCTCTAAGGATCTTTGTTCCTCAAATGGTTGACAGAAATTCCAACCATCTTCACCAATTTTGGATGGAGTTCCACCCAAGATACGAGCTCCCATAGTTGGTCTTCATGCTTGGATCCGGGATCCCATATCTTATTTTTGCACCCGTCTTCAAATTGATCTTCATGATTTATTCGTTCGGGTGGTGGACATATAGAATTCTCTTTAGTACACCAAGTCTTCTTCCTTGACCCATGCAAAGTAGCATTCCTCCAATCATAGTTCCTATACCTTGAGAGCTTGACCTCAATGAGCATAATTCCTAACTTCCAACCACTACACAACTTTTTCTTACTTCTAGTTTCACAAAGAGCTCTAAGTTGTCCATCCGTTTCAATCAAGCCATACTCAAGTGAGAAAGTGAAGCTTAAGGGTAAGAGTTTTACCGACTTGAATGTTGTGTTGGACGGTGACTTGGGGAGGGAAACCTCCCAACACTTAGACAATGCAAGGTCGATTTCCTTATGCTCTTCTTCGGGTACCTCCACCTCTTGACAACTTCTTTCAACTTCTTCTTGCTTTCTGACTTCTTCCGATTCCTCCTCATCGTCAATTAAATCAAACTTGGGAGGTTGTGTGAAATCTACTTCAACATCAACTTCACATTCAAAGGAAGAGTCTTTAATGAGATCACCAACTTCTTTTGGTGTTGAGTTGTCTTCAATAGCTTCAATCTCATAACCCATGGGAGAGGATTCAATTCTTGATAAGAAATCATTGATGATTGAGTCCATCTCTTGATCAACCTTTTCATATTCTTCAATTTTTATATGCTCCAGAGGTTGTTGAGA
The DNA here is from genome assembly GCF_000817695.3 of Arachis duranensis. Lineage (NCBI taxonomy): Eukaryota > Viridiplantae > Streptophyta > Magnoliopsida > Fabales > Fabaceae > Arachis > Arachis duranensis. Next base: position 57,013,232 of record NC_029778.3, read on the forward strand.
TCCACATGGTGGTTCCGCATCTCCTAAATCTTCAACCACTTCTTCCTTTGCTTCAATAACCATAGGTTTCTCCAATTGTTCTAATACAAACCTCGATCTATCCTTCTCCACCGGATTTTCCAATCACTTTTCTATGCTTTGCCCTTCCTTTGGTTCTCCGCATGTAGCTACGGAAGTACCTTGAGTGTTCAAGCATTGGTGGGCTAAGGTATGCACTACCTTAGTCAAATTAGCTACAAACTCTAGTGTATCCCATTGCATATCCGCTTGTCCTTGAAGTATCAAAGCTAGAGAGTCATTTATTGGGGCTTGGGCTGGATAGGAAGGTTCATCATTTTGGAGAAAGGGTTCATAATTGGAAGGTGGTTCCTCTTGGTAAGGGCATGGAGATGGTGTGTATTGAGGTGGTTCTTGATAGTAATCATGATGAAATTGTGGTGGTTCTAAAGGTTCTTGCTCATAATGGTCACAAGGATGTGGTATGGGTGATTGGTCATACATTGGATATGGATCACATGAAGGTTCTTGGTAAGAATGGGCTTGTGAGCATGGTTGATGGTTATGTTGAGGGTAGGACTCATAAGCGTATGGTGGTGGTTGATTTTCACAAAAAGAATCACCATAGTCATTGAATCGACATACATTAGGAGATGAATTATACCTATAATTGTCCAGAGGTTGTTGCCAATAGGAGTGATCAATTCCTTGAGGCTCCTCCTATCTTTGATGGTTCCATCCTTGATACATGTTGTCATTAAAGTCCACATTTCCTACAACACAATTTGAGCCAAACTCATAGCCAGCGTGAGAATTCATAGTGGAAAAACAAAATAAAACTAACAAAAACTAGAAAACAAGCAAAATACAAACCTATTCACACTATTCACATATATACAATAACCAATAACATAACACCATTGCAAGTCCTCGGCAACGGTGCCATTTTGATGATAGGATTTTTGTGTGGTATAGAATTTCACAATTGAAATCTCGTTGCAAGTATAGTTTCTAAACCAACAATAAATAATCCTTTCATACAAAAAATTATTTGTCACAAGTACAAACCCCTAAAATCTATAAACCGAAGTATTTAAACCCTCTGTTCGTCTCTCAAAGGATTTGCAGGGTAGTGTTCTTGCTATTGGTTATGAGTTTGTATATTTTGGGGTTTTGAGGTAAGAAACAAGAAAGTAAATGACAATGAAATTCAAATGATAAAACGGTCTTGGCAAGGATTGGTGATCAAGGATCTCTATCCTTATTACTAACCACAACATGATAATTGCAAGGATTAATCCCACTAAGTCATCCTCTAACTAAGAGTAAAGGAAAGTTAAGTGAGCTATATCAACCCAAGTCCATAAGTCCTAGCTTTCCACTAATTGAATTAGTGAGAACTAGAGTTAATGGCTATCAATCATCAATCACTTGGACATTAGTAACTCAATAATTCCTAAGTTACCTTCCCAAGCCAATAACATAAAATTCTACTCTAAAATCCTTCCAAGCATTCCATCAAACACTTGGGAGGCACAAATAAAAAGCATAGTAATTCAATAACAAGAATGAATCCTAACAACAATTGAATGCAAGGGATTAACAACAACAATCAAGGAAATGACAATTGACATGAATTACCTCAAATTGCATTAAAAGGAAAATAAAAAGAACAAAAGTAGATCTACAACAAAGTATGAGAATTACAAGAATTAAAACACAAAACTAGATGGAGGAAGAGTAGAGGAGCAAGAATTGATAAAGAAGAAGTAAATTAAAGCATGAATTAAACCTAGATCTAAAGAGGAATTAAACCTAATCCTAATCCTAATCCTAATTTTAGAGAGAAGTGAGAGCTTCTCTCTCTAAAAACTAAACTAAAAGCTAGATCTAAAGTGTGTAATTTCAATTATGGAGTGAATGATCCATTCCCATTCATTCCTTGGTCTCTTAAGCCTTTTCCTGCCAAAGTTCAGTTCTAAATTGGGCCAGAGCCTCCTCAAAAATTGCCAGGCATGTTTTCACTCAAAAAGTCACGTGCGGCATCGGCGCGTACGCGCCCTTGGAACATTACGCAATCCGCACGTAAGCGGCTAGTGCGCGTGCGCGCCCATAGTTGCGTCTCAAATCTTTGACTTTTCATGATTTTTCCACTTTGCATGCTTTCTCTTCACTCCTTTGATCCATTTCAAACCCTTTTCCAATCTGAAATCACTAACAAACATATCAAGGCATCTAGTAAAATCAAAGGAAGATAAAAATCATCAAATTATAGGTCTAAAGGCATGTTTTCACATTCAAGCACAAATAAGAGACAATCACAAAATTATGCTATTTCATTGGTCAAATGTGAGAAAAGGTCTACAAAATGCTCTAAATTTAACACAAGATAAACCCTAAAAATGGGGTTTATCAGTTATCTTGCTAAAACTATTGAAGTAGTAAGCACTACCAAACTCGATTCTAATAATAATAAACATAAGTAAGAATAAATGAAATGATGTGGAAATGAACTAGGGAGGGCAGTGAGGACCCTATTTAAGAATAAATGCAATTAGTACATAAATAATTGAGAAACAGTTAAGCTTAAACGATCATAGAGCTGTGTGTTTGGTGCTGTAGCATAGGTACTTATTAGTTGAGAAAAAGAAGCAACATTTATTCCACTAATAATTAAAGAGAATTAACTTAATGACATTTCTACAGATCAAAACTCTCTTATGATAAGCAAATTAAATCTTTTAATCAAATAAAGTAGTACCTTAGAATCATCAAAAGCAGCAGCTACATCTACATTAAATGTCTTCTTCCTCTGTAAAACTTGGTGGTTTGTATCCTTTTCTAAAACTTCCTCTGTGAAGCAACAACACACAAATCTTAAAATTATCCTTATAATTAAGTAGCTTCATGAGTACTACATTTATCATACAAGCAACAACTAATTAACTATTTATGTTCACGGTTGAAGACTATATTCATTCGCTTAATTAATTTAGAAAATATATATTATGATCTCAGTTTATTAAAAAGGTTGTGTTAGAACTTACAGCAGACAGAGAAGGAGTGAAATTTGTTAGAAAAGGCTGTGACAAGTATAATTAATTAATAACTTAACAAGCCCTGCAATCAAGTGAACACTAAACCTATACTAGCTAGGAATATAGTAATATAGTATCATGAATAAATGATTTACTGGCCGCATGAAATTGTAGATATTGATTTCAAATTCAAATATTGTTTTCTTATTATTGTTGATGAGAGATAATAAAAATAAATGGATAAACATACATTGCGTGCTTGAACTTTGAAAAATATTTAAATTTGATCAATGGGTTGGTTTGCTTTTATTTTCGGGAAGATTAAGAGAAATATATAACACAGCAGAGACGTAATAATTTCTTACTTCCATTTTAGAAACCTAGCTTAGTCATGAAATTATGTTAAGTCTCTTACTTTGAACCAGTTAATAATCTTTTAAATAGTCAAAATTGAATTTAAAAGCAAGAAGGAGAGTAAGTACCTTACTTGTTCATATAATAACATGGTGCAATAAACTTAGATCTGGCTCTTGGGTTCCCTTCATTAGCTCCGGTAAAGCCCCATGGGCCGCTAGAATTTATCTTGAATGGCAGAGGCTTGGCTTTGTCTCTCCTGCCTGTAACTTGTAACACCCCTTTTCCTCAAACATTCTACTTGTCTTGCAATCCAATTTCAATCTTCAAATAAGTAAATAAAGAAACAAATAAATAAGAAACATGGAACCCAAATCTATAAAGAGCAACTGGCGTATTAAGAACAAAACACTGATGTACCTATTAAGAGCAAAACACCATCTTAAGGTGGTTGCTATTGAACTCTGACTTATTGTAAGAAAGTAACTGGCATAGAAGCCAACCACCATCACACAGCGTCTCTGCAGATATAATAGAACGACAGAAGAGGCTAACTAATACATCAATCACCTGAAAAATACATCATACATAAACATAGGAATTGAACACTGATTAATTAAGAATGCACAATTCTAGGGTTCCAAAAACAATCAACAAACAGAATAAACAAACATGTATACAATATGAGAGGAAATAGATTAAACCAGCGTTACAATGGTGAAGCTGAAAAAGTTTCAATAGCCTCTTCAAGCTATATATATAAAATTTAAATCCAAGTGTTTCATACATTGTATAAGAACAAAAAATACTAAGATGAATGATTGAAAGCAATGCATTTATCCACACACAAAAAATCACAAATAGAGTAGAATCGTGAAACAAGCTCAGTACAGGTGATCGAATCCCTAAGCTGGAAATTAGAAACATTTAAACAGAAGAAAGAGAATGGAAAAGGCAAAATTATCATCGGTTTTGAGATACCAGTATGTGATAGAAACTGCAACAGGAACAAGAAGCTCAATCAGCATCAACAACAACAAGAAGATAGAAACTACAAAGAAAATTTGATAAACCTAAAATTGGCACAGAAATTTGAACCCTAAACAACAAAATCACAAGGAGGGGGCTCGTGCGACGCAAGGGATGACAGAGAGAGATCGTGCGACGCGAGCGGTGGCGGCAGCGGCAGAAGAAGCTCGTGGACGGAGAGAGGAAGAAGCTCATGGAAGGAGAGAGGAAGAAGCTCGTTTTAGGTGTGTATAATGTGAATGGAGCTCGATAGAGGGGAGATAGAGTTAGGTTTAAACTTTAAATGAACATTTTTCGACGGAATATTTTAAATTACAGACAGATTTTCCGTCTGTAATAATTTAATAATTGCAGCATTTTTGTTCATGTAATTACAGACGGATTTTTTGTCTGTAACCATTCTCTACAAAAAAAATTAATTTTTCCGACAAAATTATCGACGGATTTTTTTCCCTCTATAATTTATGCTAATTTATTTTTTTGTTATCCGACAAAAAATCCCTCTGAAATTTCGTCTGTATTTCTGTGGTATAAAATCCGTCAAAAATATCCGTCTATAATAACTAGTTTTTAGTAGTGTTTAATATGGATCCATCTCTACTTGAGGGTGAAGCACGTACAGTCCATTCTCCTTTTTGATCCTACTCAAAATGCCACAGACAAGGTTGGATCTTCCGGATCAGAGAATGCTGCATCTTTGGGTTCTAGCCTCTACCACAGAGACCCTAATCTCCCAGCAAATTGGCTGAACTGATGTCTCGAGAAGTCCCCAACGAAGTCGTGGATTAGCCGTCTAAGAGATGTATATTCAAGCTGTTGGTCGTCCTAGTCTGGTGAAAGACGCATTCTGACCCAAGTAGACGCAGGTGTTTGTCAGGCACGTTCGTTTTAATGTGATTAACAGAGCTAATTGGTTATATCATCCTATTCACCACGATGAAGTATGAATATACATCTTAGAATTAATCAAACACGGATCGAAGAGAAATAGTAGTAGTTTTATTAATTCATAGGACTCAGCAAGGCTCCTCCCCTCAACCTAGGAGGTTTAGAAAATCATACTGAAAGTAAAATACAAAGTAAAAACGAAAATATGGCAGACCTCCCTCAGTGAGAGGTGTAAAAGGTTCTTTAATTACTAAGTTAATGACTAAGGATTACACAGAAAGGGTAAAACAGTCTATTTAGTGCTAAAATCCACTTCTGGGGCCCACTTGGTGAGTGTTTGGGCTGAGCTTTGATGAGATGTACGTGTTATGAGGCTCCTTGGGCCTGGAACGCCAGCTAGGGGGACCTCTCTGGGCGTTTGTAGATTGGCCTCTGCTCTTTAGGCGCTGGACGCCTAGAAGGGGGTAGGTAGCTGGAAGTCAGATTTCCATATTCGTTGAGAGCATTCCATTTGGACTTTTGTAGCTTCTGAAAAGCTCTTCGGAGTGCAGGCAGGTCAGATTTGGATAGCATCTGCAGTGCTTTCTTTGTCTCTGAATTAGACTTCTGCTCCAGCTCCTCAATTTCATCCAGAAAATACCTGAAATTGTCCAAAAACACAAAAGCTCATAGTAGAATCCAAAAATGTGAATTTAATATTAAAACCTATAAAAACTCAATAAAAACTAAATAAAAGCTACTAAAAACTATATGAAAATGATGTCAAAAAGCGTATAAAATATCCGCTCATCACTGGCAAATTTTCTCCTCACGCGTACACATGGGTGAAGCATGTGCGTGACCATGAACGTTCTCCTCATGTGTACGTGAATGACGCGCGCGCGTGGCATTGAATCCTCCAAATGCTCATTTCTTCATGAATTCTCAACTTTGCATGCTTTTCTTATCACTTCTTCCATCCAATCCTTGCCTTATAAACCTGAAATCACTCAACAAACATATCAAGAAATTGAATGGAATTAAAGTGAATTAAATTTAGCTAATTAAAGGCCCAAAAAGCATGTTTTTCACTCTTAAGCACAAATTATGGAGAATTACAAAAGCATGCTATTTCATAGAATAAATGTGAGATAAGTTGATAAATTCCTTTAAATTAAGCACAAGATCAACCACAAAATTGGGGTTTATCAAGGCATCGCGAGGTGGTTCTGCCGCCGTTGCTGCCGTCTGGGCTATCACCAGCAAAGGCCGCTAATAATGGAGTGCATCGGAGCTGCCGCCGCTCCATCCTTGGTTCCTTTTTGGAACAGTAAGTGTCTCTGCTTCGAAAACCCTTTTAATTAATATTTCGTTATATGTTGCTCAAGTTCTAGAGACGTAAATGTCATAGGGTTGAGTCTTGGATATTGCATCTTGCAATTTAAGTCGCTATTGTTGCCGTGAGAATGGAATGGAGCCGTGGTGGTGACTGTTGTTGTTGCGGGCCGAAAAAAAGGTTTTTTGGATGCGTTTTAGGTTTTGTGAGTTTCGACGAGTTGAGGTAGGGGCATTTTCTTGAATTTATTAAAATATTCAAAACAAGAATTTGGTTTGATTTTGGAAAGGTTTTGATATTTGAAGCTAGTTGGAAAGGGGTTGGAAACGTGGTTTTGATGGGACCCATAAGGGTTGCATAGTCCGAATTTTAGAGGAGATGCTGCCAAAATTTTTATAAAATTAGAGACTTCGTTTAAAATGGTTATTCATAAAGGTTTAGATTTTTAAGGATTTTATAAGTTGATTTTTGTAGTATCAAGAAAAGGGTTACCTTTTGGAGTTTGATTTATTTAGAAACGAATGAATTATGTTTTGAATTTGAATTATTGAAGAAAGTAATAAGAGATATGATGAAAATGAGTATGAGAATGAAGATTTATTTTTGAGTATGATTTTTGAATAATTGAATGACAATGAGAATGAATGTGAAAATGAAATTGTATTTGATTGAGATACTTGGGCAGTAGCAAGGATTGTGGTTCGTCCCGCTTGCTCCAGGTTAATGCTTGAGATACTTAGTAGCAAGGATGGTGGTTCGACCCGCTTGCTCCAGGTCAGTGATTGTGATGCATGGGCGGTAGCAAGAGTTGTGGTTTGTTCCACTTGCTCCAGGTTGAGCTCTTAAACATCCGCCTGGGTAGTAGCCGCAATAGTGGTTATTCCACTGGCTCTGGGTTAAGCGGGTAGTAGCAAAGGGGTTGTAGCTTAAACTCACTTACTCCGCAATGGATGTTTCAGTCTATGGTTTGCTACTAGGATATGTCCGGTTGGCTATATAACCGACAGATGATATCATCAGCCATAGCATAGGCATTCATCATATGCATTTTTATGCTTTGTTTGGTTTTGAATTTGTTTTGGTTTGCCTAACTGTTTAACTGTCTTTAATTGCTATCTGAGCTACTTGCTGTAATTGCTATCTATACCTGTGTTTTTCTTGTCTATTTTGCCTGTATTTGTTCTAGTGTGATACTGTGAGATTAAGTTTTGGTGTTGAATTAATGATAGTTTTGGTTGACGGCATGATTGGCTTCTGATTGAGATTTAGTAAAGTATGAAAAATCAAGCTGGTTTAGCATAGACTTAATAAACCTATGTTTGGAACAGTTTGGTCATTCATACTGTCTAGAAAAAACTTTTAAAAAGGCTTTTGGATTTTTGAGAAATTAACAACTTTCCCTTTCAGAAAGGATTTCAGATTTTGAACATTAAATCTTTGGTTTTGAAAAGAAGCATAAGGCGATTATTAATCACTGTAAAAAATAGTTTTATTTCACGTATCCTATTATATTAATTCTTTAAACCTATAGTGAGAACTAGCGAGGACGATGTTCTCACTCTCCTTCCAGTCTTTTTTTTTCAGGTTATGGACGAAGAAGTTCGGAAATTTCTTTTTTGTTCAAATGATGTTTTATATTGTATTAGTTACTTTTTCCCTCGCCTTTATCTGTACAAGTTTTTATAAGAGGGATAGGAATTTGATTATGTAATGCTTGTAAATTAATAAGATGTATATATATGTATTCTTTATGAGTATTGTAATTTGTATTTTAAGTATGGATGTATTTTTGAAAAATTCGGTTTAAGTGTCAAACAGGCTCATATTTTAGTATTAAATATTTTAAGAGTCGTCGTAATACTTCTTGCTATCAGAGTGACGCCGCCGGAAGCGTGACATTCTTATAGTGAGGGTGTTACAATGGACACAACCAAGCAATGGAAATTCTCCGTTGCCATACTCAATTGAGATGGTTTGGCTCGATGAAGACGTGAGTTTCCTACCAATTTCTTGAATAATATTAAATTTATATTATTCATATTTTAAATTTGTTTGTTTATCCCTATTTATTGTTCTTTGAATTTTGTTTATCAATTCTAGAAAGAAAAAATACACGCCTCAATTAGAAAGGCTCTTGTGTCTCAATTTGTAAATTTGCTAAGAGAAGGAATATCTTCTCAAATAAGATATTTTGGTGTTGGGCTCAATATAGGTAACTTTAATACTATCCATCATGAGTATGTGGTTAATTTAAACCAACGTACTGATGTGCACATACTTTCAGAAATGTCAAGTATCCCACGATTCATTGGTCTACTAAAATAATCTGGTATATGCTATATAATTTTTATAGATTCATTGGAGTACACAAATCGAACTAGATTGCAAAAGGATGCAAGATTGAAGAGGAAGACTATGCTACTTTAAAAGAGTCATGGTAAGATAACCATGATAGATTGAAATTATCACAAAGCTAAAGTTTTACTTTTTCTACCTTTAATAGTACCTTCATAATATATATTCATAATTCGGCTGGTTCAAAAATTTAACCAAATCATAATACTTTCAGCAGGTAATACATGAATGTAAGGACATTTTACAGACATGATGATGTCATGTAGAAACATTACCAACATAGCCAATAGCAATGGTAATATAATATAGTTTACTTTTAAATCTAAGGATACATTAATTTTTTTATAATATAAAGTAGTTGACATATCATCTCTCATGATTACAGAGGCAACTACATCTAATTCAAATTTAGATATCAAAGAACTAGAAGAAATGTGCGCAGCTGAAAAAGAAAGACACTTGAGACAAAGAAAATCATTGTTAAAGGAATTGGCTATAAATCTTTCAAGAATTTTTGAAGAAGTTAAGGATATTACTGAAAACACGACTATATTAGATAATTCTGTGCAAATTGATTACCTGTAACACCCTAATTACCCTAAGCCTTATCTCTATCCGTAAAGCAAAGGTAGTTGATGAGCGGATAATTTATACGCTTTTTGGCATTGTTTTTAGGTAGTTTTTAGTAAGTTTGAGCTACTTTTAGGGATGTTTTCATTAGTTTTTATGTTAAATTCACATTTCTGGAATTTACTATGAGTTTGTGTGTTTTTCTGTGATTTCAAGTAATTTCTGACTGAAATTGAGGGATTTGAGCAAAACTCTGAAAAAGGCTGACAAAAGGACTGCTGATGCTGTTGGAATCTGACCTCCCTGCACTCGAAATGGATTTTCTGGAGCTACAGAACTCCAATTGGCGCACTCTCAACGGCGTTAGAAAGTAGACATCCAGAGCTTTCCAGCACTATATAATAGTCCATACTTTATTCGGAAATTGACGACGTAACTTGGCGTTGAACGCCAAGTACATGCTGCTGTCTGGAGTTAAACGCCAGAAAAACGTCATGATCCGGAGTTGAACGCCCAAAACACGTCATAACTTGGAGTTCAACTCCAAGAAAAGCCTCAGCTCGTGGATAGATCAAGCTCAGCCCAATCATACACCAAGTGGGCCCCGAAAGTGGATTTATGCATCAATTACTTACTCATGTAAACCCTAGTAGCTAGTCTAGTATAAATAGGATAAGTTACTATTGTATTAGACATCTTTTGACAGTTTAATCTCTTGACCGTTTAGCCTTTGATTATTCGGTCTCTTGATCACTCAAGGGGGCTGGCCATTCGGCCATGCCTAAACCTTTTACTTATGTATTTTCAACAGTGGAGTTTCTGCACACCATAGATTAAGGGTGTGGAGCCCTGCTGTACCTCAAGTTTCAATACAATCACTATTACTTTTTATTCAATTCTCTTTTATTCTTATTCCAAGATATATGTTATACTTAACTTGATGAATGTGATGATCCGTGACACTCATCATCATTCTCACCTATGAACGCACGTGACTGACAACCACTTCCGTTCTACCTTAGGCCGAGCGCATATCTCTTAGATTCCCCAACAGAATCTTCGTGGTATAAGCTAGATAGATGGCGGCATTCATGAGGGTCCGGAAAGTCTAACCTTGTCTGTGGTATTCCGAGTAGGATCTTGGGAATCCGGAAAGTCTAACCTTGTCTGTGGTATTCCAAGTAGGATACCTTGTCTGTGGTATTCCGAGTAGGATTCCGGTAATGAATGACTGTCACGTGCTTCAAACTTGCAAGTGCTGGGCGTTAGTGACAGACGCAAAAGAATCAAGGGATTCTATTCCAGTAGGAGCGGGAACCAACCAGTGATTAGCCGTGCTGTGACAGAGTGCGTGAGCGTAGTTTTCACTGCGAGGATGGGATGTAGTCATCAACCATGGGTAATGCCTCCAGACGATTAGCCGTGCAGTGACAGCGCATAGGATCATTTTCCCGAGAGGATTGAAAGTAGCCACCGATGATGGTGATGCCCTACATACAGCTTGCCATGGAAAGGAGTAAGAAGGATTGAAGAAAGAGTGAGTAGTGAAGTAAAGTTTCAAGAGGAGCACAGCACCTCCATACGCCTATCTGAAATTTCCACTATTGAATTACATAAGTATTTCTATCCCTTTTATTTTCATTTTATTATTAATTTTCGAAACCATAAACAAATTTAATCTGCCTAAGTGAGATTTACAAGGTGACCATAGCTTGCTTCATACCAACAATCTCTGTGGGATCGACCCTTACTCGCGTAAGGTTTATTACTTGGACGACCCAGTACACTTGCTGGTTAGTTGAACGAAGTTGTGACACAAAAAAATAAATAAAATCATAGAAACCAAAAATATTTTGTGTTCTTGTTTGAGTCTTGAGTCAAATTTTAAGTTTGGTGTCAATTGCATGCCTTAAAAATTTTTCTTGCATTTTTCGAAAAAATTCATGCATTCATGGTGTTCTTCATGATCTTCAAGTTGTTCTTGACAAGTCTTCTTATTTGATCTTGATGATTTCTTGTTTTGTGTTGTTTGTTGTTTTTCATATGCATTTTTCGTTTGTAAGAGTCCATGCATTAAAGATTTCTAAGTTTGGTGTCTTGCATGTTTTCTTTGCATCAAAAATTTTTCAAAAATATGTTCTTGATGTTCATCATGATCTTCAAAGTGTTCTTGGTGTTCATCTTGACATTCATAGAGTTCTTGCATGCATTATGTGTTTTGATCCAAAATTTTCATGTTTTGGGTCATTTTTGTGTTTTTCTTTAAAAATTCAAAAATCAAAAAAATATCTTCTCCTTATTTCCCTCCAAATTTTCGAAATTTTGGGTTGACTTGGTCAAAAATTTTTAAAAATTAGTTGTTTCTTACAAGACAAGTCAAAATTTCAATTTTAAAAATCTTATCTTTTCAAAAATTATATCTTTTTCAATTTTTTTTATTTTTCGAAAACTTCAAAAATCTTTTTCAAAATATTTTCAAAATCTTTTTCTTATCTTTATATCAAATTTTCGAAAATAAGCTAACAATTAATGTGATTGGTTCAAAAATTTGAAGTTTGTTACTTTCTTGTTAAGAAAGGTTCAATCTTTAAGTTCTAGAATCTTATCCTGTAGTTTCTTGTTAGTTAAGTCATTTTAAAAATTAAATCTTTTTCAAAATATCTTTTTATTAAAATTTTTATCTTATCTTNNNACCAATAATCTCCGTGGGATCGACCCTTACTCACGTAAGGTATTACTTGGACGACCCAGTGCACTTGCTGGTTAGTTGTGCGGATTACAAATTTGAAAATATCTTATCTAACTTCTTATCTTCTTATCTTTTCAAATTTGATTTTTCAACTAACTATTTGACTTTTTGTTTATTTCTTATCTTTTTCAAAACCACCTAACTATTTTTCCTTCTCTAATTTTCGAAAATATCTCATCCCTTTTTCAAAAATTCTTTTTGTTTTAAATTTTAATTTTAAACTTATCTTATTTTTAATTTTCGAAAATTACTAACCCCTTTTTCAAAATTATTTTCGAAATATCCCTTCTCTTTTCTTCTTCTATTTAATTATTTAATTACTAACACTTCTCTTCACCTCTCTTCATCTAAAATTCCGAATTCTTCTTCATTCTTCTACCCCCTTCTTCTTCTACTAACATAAAGGAATCTCTATACTGTGACATAGAGG
>NC_029778.3:57026053-57026386 GCF_000817695.3 Arachis duranensis
CACTCTTGTTGAAATTGATCCAGAACCTGAAAGGACTCTGAAGAGAAAATTAAGAGAAGCTAAATTACAACAATCCAGAAACAACCTTTCAGAAATTTGCGAACAAGAGAAGGAGATGGCAGCCAAAAATAATAATAATGCAAGGAGAATGCTTGGTGACTTCACAAAGCCAACATCCAAATTCGATGGAAGAAGCATCTCCATTCCTGCCATTGGAGCCAATAATTTTGAGCTTAAACCTCAATTAGTTGCTTTAATGCAACAGAACTGCAAGTTTTATGGACTTCCATCTGAAGATCCTTACCAGTTTTTAACTGAGTTCTTGCAGATTTG
>NC_029778.3:57026720-57027318 GCF_000817695.3 Arachis duranensis
GAGAGGCAGCTTCTTTAGAAGCTTATGATCCTGAGAACCCTGCCATGGCAGAGGTTAATTACATGGGTGAACCTTATGGAAACACCTATAACTCATCATGGAGAAATCATCCAAATTTCTCATGGAAGGATCAACAAAATCCTCAACAAGGCTTTAACAATGGTGGACGCAATAGGCTAAGCAATAGCAAGCCATATCCATCATCTTCTCAGCAACAGACAGAGAATTCTGAACAAAACACTTCTAATTTAGCCAATCTAGTCTCTGATCTGTCAAAGGCCACTTTCAGTTTCATGAATGAAACAATATCCTCCATCAGAAATCTGGAGGCACAAGTGGGCCAGCTGAGTAAGAAAGTTATTGAAACTCCTCCCAGTATCCTCCCAAGCAATACAGAAGAAAATCCAAAAGGAGAGTGCAAGGCCATTGATGTGATCAATATGGCCGAATGCACAAGGGAGGAGAAGGAAAAAAATCCTAGTGAGAAAGACCTCCTGGGACGTCTCTCAAACAAGAAGGAGTTCCCCATTGAGGACCTAAAGGAATCTGAGGCTCATATAGAGACCATAGAGATTCCATTAAATCTCCTTCTGCCATT
>NC_029778.3:57027464-57027764 GCF_000817695.3 Arachis duranensis
AAGACTTGGAAAAGTGAACCTCCCTTGCTCATTAGTGAACTAGATACCTGGATTCAGCAAATTCTACCTCAAAAGAAACAAGATCCTAGCAAGTTCTTAATACCTTGTACCATAGGCACCATGACCTTTGAAAATGCTCTATGTGATCTAGGGTCAGGGATAAATCTTATGCCACTCTCTGTAATGGAGAAGCTAGGGATCATTGAGGTACAACCTGCCTTATTCTCATTACAATTGGCAGACAAGTCAGTAAGACAAGCTTATGGATTAGTAGAGGACGTGTTAGTAAAGGTTGAAGGC
>NC_029778.3:57028319-57029145 GCF_000817695.3 Arachis duranensis
AAGGCCACTGTCAAGCTATTGACATTAAAAAAGCGCTTGTTGGGAGACAACCCAATTTTATCTAATTTTTATTTTATTTTATTTTATTGTTATTTTGTGTTTTATTAGGTACATGATCATGAGGAGTCACGAAAAAATCAAAAAATTAAAAACAGAGTCAAAAATAGAAGAAAAAAATTTTCACACCCTGGAGGACGCACAGGCTGGCGTTCAACGCCAGTAAGATGCATCTGGCTGGCGTTCAACGCCAGAACAGAGCATCATTCTGGCGCTGAACACCAGAAACAAGCAACATTCTGGCGCTGAACGCCAGGAATGTGCCCAGAGAAGAAAAGCTGGCGCTGAACGCCAGCAACAAGCATGAAACTGGCGTTCAACGCCAGAAACATGCTTTACATGGGCGTTGAACGCCTAGAATGTGCACTAATGGGCGTTTAAACGCCAGAATGGTGTGCCAAGGCAATTTACATGCCTATTTGGTGCAGAGATGGAATTCCTTGACACCTCAGGACCTGTGGACCCCACAGGATCACCTCAGGATCTGTGGACCCCACAGGATCCCCACCTACTATATTCCCACCTTACCTCCTAATCCTATTTTTGTGATTTGTATTCCCCATGTCACAAATCCCAACACCCCTCACCAATCACCTCAATTCCTCTTCCCAATTACCCCCTTCACCACTCACATCAACCCACTCTTCCCCATAAACCCCACCTACCTTCATAAAATTCAAAATCAATTTCCCACCCATTCCCACCCAAAATGGCCGCACATACACCCTTCCCCCTCCCTATAAATACCCTTCCATTCTCCTTCATTTTC
>NC_029778.3:57032652-57034619 GCF_000817695.3 Arachis duranensis
CGATGATGGTGATGCCCTACATACAGCTTGCCATGGAAAGGAGTAAGAAGGATTGAAGGAAGAGTGAGTAGTGAAGTAGAGTTTCAAGAGGAGCACAGCACCTCCATACGCCTATCTGAAATTTCCACTATTGAATTACATAAGTATTTCTATCCCTTTTATTTTCTTTTTATTATTAATTTTCGAAAACCCATAAACCAATTTAATCTGCCTAACTGAGATTTACAAGGTGACCATAGCTTGCTTCATACCAACAATCTCTGTGGGATCGACCCTTACTCACGTAAGGTTTATTACTTGGACGACCCAGTACACTTGCTGGTTAGTTGAACGGAGTTGTGAATTCAACTGGTGCCATAATAATGATTTCATACAAGTACAAAAGAATATGGATCACAATTTTGTCCACCAGTAGTTAATCAGAGGTTACGACAATTCTAAGGCTTATACATATTTATATAGAAGGAAATAATATATTCTAGAAGCTCGATGAAGGATTAAGCTCAAAAATAGAATTACAAAAGTGCGAAACATTCACACGAAGCTAATGCACAAGACACAAGGTATAGATGCAAGAGAATAGAACATATATAGATATAAGAGTATAATAATCATAGGGAACTAGCTGCAACTTGCAGAGTTTAAGCCGACTAGTTACAAATAGAAAAATACAGAGTTTTGGAGTTAAAACAACTTATACAACTTATCTCTCAAGTAAGCCTCTAAGGCCATAAAGTCTAAAACAAAAAGGGCGAGAGAAAGTACTACAACAAAATAAAACAGAAATAAACTAGGAAGAAACCATACTCTGCTCTGCTACCATGTCCGCAATTTCACCGAGGTGAATTATGACCTGCATCTGAAAAAGAACAACAAAGTATGGAATGAGAACCGGAGGTTCTCAGTATGGTAACAATGACAAATATGTAAGATGTAAGGCTCTGGGATGCCGAAGGAAATCCTAAAACTTCAAATCGAATATGGATATTCAAGCTTAGAATAAAATAAATAAATAAAGAACTTAAACCATTGATGAGCGGATAATTTATACGCTTTTTGGCATTGTTTTTAGTATGTTTTTAGTATGTTTTAGTTAGTTTTTATTATATTTTTATTAGTTTTTAGTTAAAATTCACTTTTCTGGACTTTACTATGAGTTTGTGTGTTTTTCTGTGATTTCAGGTATTTTCTGGCTGAAATTGAGGGACCTGAGCAAAAATCTGATTCAGAGGCTGAAAAGGACTGTAGATGCTGTTGGATTCTGACCTCCCTGCACTCGAAGTGGATTTTCTAGAGCTACAGAATCCCAATTGGCGCGCTCTCAACGGCGTTGGAAAGTAGACATCCTGGGCTTTCCAGCAATGTATAATAGTTCATACTTTGCCTGAGATTTGGTGGCCCAAACTGGCGTTCCAAATCAGCTCAAAACTGCCCGGCGTTAAACGCCGGAACTGGCACAAGAATGGGAGTTAAACGCCCAAACTGGCACAAAAGCTGGCGTTTAACTCCAAGAAAAGCCTCTACACATGAAAGCTTCAATGCTCAGCCCAAACACACACCAAGTGGGTCCGGAAGTGGATTTTTATGTAATTTACTCATTTCTGTAAACCCTAGGCTACTAGTTCTCTACAAATAGGACCTTTTACTATTGTATTTTCATCTTGGTAGCTATCTTTGATCAGTACTATGCTATCTTAGATCAGATCTTGGTTCTTCTGGTTCCCTCTCTGGGGCCGAAGCCAATGATCACTATTATCACTTATATATTTTCAACAGTGGAGTTTCTACACACCATAGATTAAGGTGTGGAGCTCTGCTGTACCTCGAGTATTAATGCAATTACTATTTTCTTCTATTTCAATTCAGCTTATTCAATTCAGCTTATCCTTGTTCTAAGATATTCATTTGCACCCAAGAACATGATGAATGTGATGATTATGTGACACTCATCATCATTCTCACTTATG
>NC_029778.3:57034771-57035773 GCF_000817695.3 Arachis duranensis
GTTCTAAACCTTGTCTGTGGTATTCTGAGTAGGATTCAAGGATTGAATGACTGTGACGAGCTTCAAACTCGCGATTGTGGGCGTTAGTGACAGACGCAAAAGAATCATTGGATTCTATTCCGATATGATCGAGAACCGACAGCTGAATAGCCGTGCCGTGACAGGGTGCGTTGAACATTTTCATTGAGAGGATGGGATTGTAGCCACTGACAACGGTGATGCCCAATATACAGCTTGCCATGGAAAGGAGTAAGAAGGATTGGATGAAGACAGTAGGAAAGCAGAGAGACGGAAGGGACAAAGCATCTCCATACGCTTATCTGAAGTTCTCACCAATGAATTACATAAGTATCTCTGTCTTTATGCCTTATTCGTATATCATCCATAACCATTTGAATCTGCCTGACTAAGATTTACAAGGTGACCATAGCTTGCTTCATACCAACAATCTCCGTGGGATCGACCCTTACTCGCGTAAGGTTTATTACTTGGACGACCCAGTGCACTTGCTGGTTAGTTGTGCGAAGTTGTGATAAATAGTTGAGATTGCAATTGAGCGTACCATGTTGATGGCGCCATTGATGATCACAATTTTGTGCACCAACCATCTTGACACCTCAGGATCTGTGGACCCCACATGATCCCCACCTACCCCACCACTCTCTCTCTTCTTCACCCATTCACCAATCACCTCAACACCTCTTCCCCAAAAACCCCTCACCTTTCAAATCCCATCTTTCTCTTCACCACTCATCCATCCTTCATAAAACCCCACCTACCTCACCATTCAAATTCAAACCACTTTCCCTCCCAAACCCACCCTCACATAGCCGAACCTTACCCCTCTCTCCACTCCTATATAAACCCATCCTTACCACCTCATTTTCACACAACCTAAACACTACTTCTCTCCCTTTGGCCAAACCACAAAGCCATCTCCATCTCCTCTATTTCTTCTTCTTCTACTCTCTTCTTTCTTCTTTTGCTCGAGGACGAGCAAAC
>NC_029778.3:57035944-57036624 GCF_000817695.3 Arachis duranensis
GAGATTCATCTCAAGGGTGCATCAAGACCACTTCTATGAAGTTATGGCCATGAAGAAGGTGATCCCCGAGGTCCCTTTCAAACTCAAAAAGAGTGAATACCCAGAGATCCGACATGAGATTCGAAGAAGAGGTTGGGAAGTACTTACCAACCCCATTCAACAAGTCAGAATCTTAATGGTTCAAAAGTTCTATGCCAATGCATGGACCACCAAGAGCCATGATCAAAGTGTGAACCCAAACCCAAAGAATTGGCTTACAATGGTTCGGGGGAAATGCTTAGATTTTAGTCCGAAAAATGTAAGGTTGGCATTCAACTTGCCCATGATGCAAGGAGATGAACACCCTTACACTAGAAGGGTCAACTTTGGTCAAAGGTTGGACCAAGTCCTCATAGACATTTGTGAAGAGGGCGCTCAATGGAAGAGAGATTCAAGAGGGCAGCCGGTTCAATTAAGAAGGCATGACCTCAAGCCCGTGGTTAGGGGATGGTTGGAGTTTATCCAACGCTCAATCATTCCCACTAGCAACCGGTCTGAAGTTACTATAGACCGGGCCATCATGATTCATAGCATCATGATTGGAGAAGAAATATAAGTTTATGAGGTTATAGCCCAAGAACTTTATAAGGTGGCGGACAAGTCCTCTGCCTTGGCAAGGTTAGCCTTTCCTCATCTCATTT
>NC_029778.3:57036724-57036887 GCF_000817695.3 Arachis duranensis
ATGACTTTTCCTTGACACCTCAGGATCTGTGGACCCCACAGGATCCCCAACTACCCCACCACTCTCTCTCTTCTTCACCCAATCACCAATCACCTCAACACCTCTTCCCCAAAAACCCCTCACCTATCAAATCCCATCTTTCTCTTCACCACTCACATCCATC
>NC_029778.3:57037378-57037704 GCF_000817695.3 Arachis duranensis
AGATTCATCTCAAGGGTGCATCAAGACCACTTCTATGCAGTTGTGGCCATGAAGAAGGTGATCCATGAGGTCCCTTTCAAACTCAAAAAGGGTCAACTTTGATCAAAGGTTGGACCAAGTCCTCATAAACATTTGTGAAGAGGGCGCTCAATGGAAGAGAAACGCAAGAGGGAAGCCGGTTCAACTGAGAAGGCATGACCTCAAGCCCATCACTAAGAAGAGGATGGAGCAAACAAGAGACCCCTCACATCATCAAATCCCTGAGATGCCTCAAGGGATGCACTTTCCTCCACAAAACTATTGGGAGCAACTAAACACCTCCCTAT
>NC_029778.3:57037733-57038044 GCF_000817695.3 Arachis duranensis
AGGATGGAGCATCAAGAACACTCCATCATCCTCCATGAAATTAGAGAAGATCAAAGAATCATGAGAGAGGAGCAGCAAAGACAAGGAAGAGACATTGAGGAGCTCAAGCACTCCATAGGATCTTCAAGAGGAAGGACAAGCCGCCATCACTAAGGTGGACCCGTTCTTTAATTTCCTTGTTCTTTATTTTTCTGTTTTTTTCGAAAATTATGCTTATGTTTATCTACGTTTGTGCCTTGTGATCATTAGTGTCTTAGTGTCTATGCCTTAAAGTTATGAATGTCCTATGAATCCATCACCTTTCTTGAATG
>NC_029778.3:57038222-57038884 GCF_000817695.3 Arachis duranensis
TGTGGTTCATGAATGTTGGCTCTTAAAAGAATGATGAAAAAGGAGAAATGTTACTGAGGATCTGAAAAATCATAAAAATGATTCTTGAAGCAAGAAAAAGCAATGAAAAAAAAATCGAAAAAAAAAGAAGAAAAAAAAAGAAAATGAAAAGAAAAGAGAAAAAGAAAGAAATAAAGTTGTGATCCAAGGCAAAAAGAGTGTGCTTAAGAACCCTGGACACCTCTAGTTGGGGACTCTAGCAAAACTGGGTCACAATCTGAAAAGGTTCACCCAATCATGTGTCTGTGGCATGTATGTATCCGGTGGTAATACTGGAAGACAGAGTGCTTTGGGCCACAGCCAAGACTCACTAAGTAGCTATGTTCAAAAATCATCATACTTAACTAGGAGAATCAATGACACTATCTGGATTCTGAGTTCCTAAAGAAGCCAATCATTCTGAATTTCAAAGGATAGAGTGAGATGCCAAAACTGTTCAGAGGCAAAAAGCTAAAAGCCCCGCTCATCTAATTAATACTGATCTTCATAGATGTTTTTGGAATTCATTGCATATTCTCTTCTTTTTATCTTATTTGATTTTCAGTTGCTTGAGGACAAGCAACAATTTAAGTTTGGTGTTGTGATGAGCGGATAATTTGTATGCTTTTTGGCATTGTTTTTAG
>NC_029778.3:57039386-57039545 GCF_000817695.3 Arachis duranensis
CAACCGAGTGCTCGCCTGACAACCGAGCCAACCATTCCGTGGGATCAGAGTCTTCGTGGTATAGGCTAGAACTGATGGCGGCATTCAAGAGAATCCGGAAGGTCTAACCTTGTCTGTGGTATTCTGAGTAGGATTCAATGATTGAATGACTGTGACATG
>NC_029778.3:57039715-57040292 GCF_000817695.3 Arachis duranensis
GGTAGCCACTGACAACGGTGAAACCCTTGCATAAGCTTGCCATGGAAAGGAGTAAGAAGGATTGGATGAAGACAGTAGGAAACCAGAGAGACGGAAGGGACAAGCATCTTCATACACTTATTTGAAATTCCCACCAATGAATTACATAAGTATCTCTATCTTTATCTTTATGTTTTATTCGTATATCACCATATCCATTTGAGTCTGCCTGACTAAGATTTACAAGGTGACTATAGCTTGCTTCATACCAACAATCTCTGTGGGATCGACCCTTAATCGCGTAAGGTTTATTACTTGGACGACCCAGTACACTTGCTGGTTAGTTGTACGAAGTTGTGTTTATGCCATGGTATTGAACACCAAGTTTTTGGTTTCATCACTGGGGATTATTTGAGTTGTGAAAAGTATTGATCACAATTTCGTGCACCAAGGGGCTCTCTTGATGTACAGTCAAATGCTCTATTATTGAGCTATGGTCCCTTGAGATGAATCTCTCCATCTCGCATGACTCGGAGGTGGAAGCTTTTGTCTTCCCTTTCCTCTTTCTAGAGGTTTCTCTGGCCTTAGGTGCCATAAA
>NC_029778.3:57040368-57083675 GCF_000817695.3 Arachis duranensis
TTAGTATGTTTTAGTTAGTTTTTATTATATTTTCATTAGTTTTTAGTTAAAATTCACTTTTCTGGACTTTACTATGAGTTTATGTGTTTTTCTGTGATTTCAGGTATTTTCTGGCTGAAATTGAGGGACCTGAGCAAAAATCTGACTCAGAGGCTGAAAAGGACTGTAGATGCTGTTGGATTCTGACCTCCCTACGCTCCAAGTGGATTTTCTGGAGCTACAGAAGCCCAATTGGCGCGCTCTCAATGGCGTTGGAAAGTAGACATCTTGGGATTTCCAGAAATATATAATAGTCTATGCTTTGCTTGAGATTTGATGGCCCAAACTGGCATTAAACACCAGCTAGAGACCGTTTTCTGGCATAAAACGCCAGAACTGGCACACTTCTTGGCGTTAAACGCCCATTTTGGCACCCAGGGTGGCGTTTAACTCCAATTTGAGGTATATGCCCGTGAAAGCTTGAAAGCTCAGCCGAAACACTCACCAAGTGGGCCCCGGAAGTGGATTTCTGCACTATCTGCACTTAGTTACTCATTTTCTGTAAACCTAAGTTACTAGTTTAGTATAAAAACTACTTTTAGAGATCCATTTTGTGACTTATGACAATTTACATCTCATATTGTATCTTCTACGGCATGAGTCTCTAAACCCCATAGGTGGGGGTGAGGAGCTCCGCTGTGTTTGAATTGATTAATGCAATTACTATTGTTTTCTATTCAATCACGCTTGATTCTGTTCTAAGATACTCACTCGTACTTTAATATAGAGGATATGATGATCCGTGACACTCATCAACATTCTCAAATTTATGAACACGTGCTTGACAACCACTTTCGTTCTACCTGAGCTCAATGTAGTCATTGGACGCAAAAGAATCACTGGATTCTATTCCAACCTGATTGAGAACCGACAGATGATTAGCCGTGCCGTGACAGGGTGCGTTGAACATTTTCACTGAGAGGACGGGATTGTAGCCACTGACAACGGTGATGCCCAACATACAGCTTGCCATGGAAAGGAGTAAGAAGGATTGGATGAAGACAGTAGGAAAGCAGAGAGACGGAAGGGACAAAGCATCTCCATACGCTTATCTGAAGTTCTCACCAATGAATTACATAAGTATCTCTGTCTTTATGCCTTATTCGTATATCATCCATAACCATTTGAATCTGCCTGACTAAGATTTACAAGGTGACCATAGCTTGCTTCATACCAACAATCTCCGTGGGATCGACCCTTACTCGCGTAAGGTTTATTACTTGGACGACCCAGTGCACTTGCTGGTTAGTTGTGTGAAGTTGTGATAAATAGTTGAGATTGCAATTGAGCGTACCATGTTGATGGCGCCATTGATGATCACAATTTCGTGCACCAACCATAAACCGAGTTATCTAAACTTAGGGGAATTCTAACTAATACTAATCACACCGCTGTATCCTACAACCTTCTCCAACCTAACCTCTGTGCAATCCCAACGCCACTGCCTACCTAACCTCCTCAGCACCAGACAATCACAAATGATGCAAGAAAGTAATACATAGGTAGTAATCATATATAACAAGTAATTCAAGAAGCAAGTAGCCATATCACACAACTAGGCAAACTCAAGTAATCAAAGAAAACAAGCATATAAGAAATGCATATGATTTATGCCTGTCCTATTGGCTCATGATATCACTTGTCGATCCGTAAATGCCAGCCTGACACATCCTTCCGGATGTAACCTTTTCTACCACGCCAGAGATATAGTGCCCTGCACACTCATGCAGTAGGGGGTCTACTACGCCAGGGATATTGGCCCTGCACACTTCATGTAGCAGAGAAGGAAACAACAACAACTACTCATGCAACAGAGGAATCTGCTACGCCAGGGATATAGGCCCTGCACACTCTCAACAATAACTAGTCATGCAGTAGAGAAATCTGCCACACTGGAGATATAGGCTCCACACACTCCCATATAATCCAATAATTTTCTCATTCATTTCTGAGTTCTCAACTCATCATAACCATACCATCACCGGTTTCCAAATTTTCAAATTCATCATAAATGTTTCCATTCCTCATAAATCTCTTCAACTATACACTTCATAACTCAACATTCACCAAATCAAGCTAGAAATTACACAAACATTCGAAACCTATGTCACCGGCTCTAAACTTATAACTAACAATACCCCTGTTTATTCCTTTATTATTTTCTCCCTTGATTCAAGGCCTTAAAACTGGGAAAAAGGTTTTAAACAAGTGTTACAAAAGTTTGCAAGCTTGCCGGGAAGGTAAAACAGTTAAAAGCAAGATTTTTATTGAAAAACAGGGCAGCGTGCGTATGCACAGGGGTGTGCATGCACACGCTTAGGAGGATTTTCAGAATGTGTGCGTATGCATAGAGGTGTGCGTACGCACATGTAGTAAAAATTTCAACTCTGTCCATCCGCACAAGGCGTGCAAATGCCCTCAACAGAGTATACCTTCCAACGTGTGCATGCGGACAGCTTGCAAAATTTCGTTGGTTGTTTGCGTGCACAGGGCGTGCTAGCACTCTCAACAGCAAGCCTTGCCCTGAGTGTGCGTGCGCACACTTTCAAAAACGCATAGAATGTGCATACGCACAAGGCTGTGCGTGCGCACACAAACCAGAAACCAAAAATTCTGCAGCATTCATAGAATTTAGATTTAAACACCAAACTTTGAATGATCATAACTTCCTCTACAAAAATCCATTTCCTACAAACTTTATATCCATTTAAAGATTTTTCAATGAACTTTAATTTAAAGCAAATTTCAACAAATTTTGAAAACTGAGGCTCAAGTTATGATCCATCAAAATTCACCAAAAAATATATTTTTATCAAAAACACTAAAAACTCAATTTTGCCACAACTCTCAATTCAAGACCAACTCAATCCCATTTTTAACCATACCAAAACAACCCAACGTCCATACCAAACACTCCTTCAACCATTTTATCAATCACACAACCTTCTCAATCATTAAACCATTTAATACTCACCTCATTCCAACTCTAAATTCAACCTAGTATGACATCTAAATTCCTTAACCACCATTCAATATCAACACCAACCACAAGATTCAAAACCCTAAAATCATCATCAGCATATATCATCACACATCATAATCATTATTCAACAACATCCAAAATCATCATAAAGACTCATAATTCTCCTCATTCACCACTAACATTCCCATTTAATCATCATTAATTAATCATTAACAATACCAACAACTCTCAACAACCATAACAAATCTCAACATTCATCATCAAATTTCTCAACATCAACAACCATCAACATATAATATCACTTCTCAACCATATCCACTCCATACACTATTATATCAATCACTAAATGACAATTCACATTCAATTAACATATACATTTAATTTAATCCTATCTTAAGGTCAACTAGCCTAAGTGTCCAAAAACATTACATATTACATAAAAGAAACCGAAACCATACCTTGGCCAATTCCCAATATGCACAAAACACCAAAAGCTTGATTCCAACAAGATCAACAAGACTCAAGCACCAACACCACCTCCAAGACTCACCAACTATCAAGCCATACACATACAATATACCAACATCAAGCTTAGGGTTCACTAAAAACAACTAAACACAAGGATTTAGTGAAATCTTACCTTACCCAACGAGATTAGGGGTAAAATCCAACAATACTCCAATGCTAGATCACCACTAAACAAACAAATTCACAAAATCTACTCAAAAACCAAACCAAAAAACGTAGAGATGTTAGGGAAGGAAACTGGAGCATGAGCTTCGAGTTCTTACCAGATTTTCTTAGATAGAAATGAAGAGCTCGACGAGAGCTTCGCGTGGCTGCAAACGCCTCGTCAATCGGAGTTCTGTAGCTCATACATCTAATTCAAATTTACTAACCAAAT
The DNA here is from genome assembly GCF_000817695.3 of Arachis duranensis. Taxonomy (NCBI): domain Eukaryota; kingdom Viridiplantae; phylum Streptophyta; class Magnoliopsida; order Fabales; family Fabaceae; genus Arachis; species Arachis duranensis. The sequence continues at coordinate 57,044,295 of NC_029778.3, forward strand.
AATTAGAAATAGTGTGCATAGGTGAAAAGGGAAGACACCTGAGACAAAAGAAATCATTGTTGAAGGAATTGGCTATAAATCTTGCAAAAATTTTTGAAGAAGTAGATGATATTACTAAAAACACGACTGTAGTAGATAATTCTATGCAAATTGAATACCCAGTCATATTTGATGTTGCTGAGAATATAGGTAATTTAAGAAGTAGCAATATCAACACTTTATTATTTACTATTATTATGCTTTTTGTAAACAAAAAATTATCGATTAGTATACAAGTTTTTAAAATTCTTACAAAGAGATTGTTATATATTATATTTTTTGTATTTGATTAGTGTGCACATAAAACTTAAACCTTGATCTTTGTACAATAAAATTGCATTATGTGATCTCATCTTTTTAATCCATAAATTATAGAAATCAATAATTTTTTGTAAATATTATTTTTATACTTCACATGGTGAAGAAAATGAATATTTTTTATATAGTATTTATTGCAGATATAAGTCAAACAGAATTTACTATCTTGGGGATTATTAAATATGATAGACATTGGTGAACCGAAATTTTTTTGCCAGTGTTGCAATGCTATGATGTAGTATAAGGAGAGATCAGAGAAGTCAAAACAAGATCTAATATTGAGTTTCCAATATGTTGTATGCGAGAGAAGGTACAACTGCCATTTTTGCAACGTCCACCTCAGCTCTTACAAGATTTAATATCTGAAGCAGACCAAAAAAGCCAACACTTTAGGCATAATATAATAACTTATAATAACATGTTTTGCTTTACGTCTCTGGACAAAAAAATTGAGACCTCCATCAATGATAGGACAGGTCCTCCCCAGTTCATTATGAGTGGACAAAACTACCACAGAATTAGAAGCTTGGTTCCAGTTGAGGGACAAAAGCCGAAATTCGCGCAGTTATATATTTATGATATAGTAAATGAGGTCTCAAACAGGATAGAGATTTTCAGGTTTGTATCATACATTTCAAACTGATTAGATCTATATCAAGATAATTTGTACTATGATTTTGGTTAATTATGAATACCAATATTTTTTAATTAATCTTTCATACAGTTTAAGAACAAATAGCAACAACCTTGATCAATCCTTGGTTCTAGACCTCAAGGGCATGATCGATCAACATAATATTCTTGCTCACTCATTTAGGACACTGAGGAACTACCTAAATTAAGAAAATATCACAAATATAAGGTTGCGATTGTACCGTAGAAGATCAAAAGATGCGAGAGTCTAAAATCTACCATCTTCTAACGAGGTTGCAGCTCTAATAGTAGGCAATGTTGATTCTGGAGATGCAGGGTGTGATATTATAGTTCAATTAAAGTCCAAACATCTACAAAGGACTCATGATACACATACCATATTTATTCTTTTTCAGTATCCTATGATGTTTTCATACGGTGAAGATGGCTACCAAGAAGACATTTCTTTGTGAGAATCTCATAGGGCTGATGGAAATAGAAAGAGACAATGTGTGAGGTTAAGGAAGTTCATAGTGTTTAGAAAACAAGAAAGAAGGATCAAGTATGCAATCATTGTCAATGGTGGAAGACTATTTCAACAGTTCTTGATTGATTGCTTTTTCATTATTGAAGCACAAAGGTTAACCTACTATCGAAACAACTAAGATAAGGTGAGGAGTAACATAAACAAGGGGATTCAAAGTGCAGTTGTTAGGGGTGAAACTCCTTTTTCCAAAACAGGTAAACATGTCATCCTATTCGTGTCCTTCACTGGTGGCATGAGATATAGATGTTATGGTAATTTGTAAGAAATATAGATATCTAAACCTCTTCATCACAATGATATGTAACTCAAGTTGACATGAGATTGACAGAGTTAACAATCCAAGGAACTTATAGGTTGAAGACCGACTGGATATATCGTGTAGAGTATTTAAAATTAAGCTTGGCATGATAATCTCATATTTTAAGCAAGGAATTCTATTTGGAATGCTAGATGCAAGTATTGCTCATCATCCAATATTATTTTTAGAGAAATTTTCTTTCAAATTATTATAAAATAAATGGCAAAATATTTGTTTATTTTTAACATATTATTGATTTTCTATTATCACCTTTAGTTTATGAAAGCACATATATAAAATAGATAGTTTATTTATAACATATTTTTTTTGTCTTTTTGTTATAAGGAAAGTATACGATGGAATTTCAAAAAAGAGGTCTACCACATACCCACATTATTTTATGGTTAAGTGAAGACAACAAGATAACGATGACAATTCAAAATGACCGGTTAATATCTTCAAAGTTGCCAGATCCTGTTCGACACCCAAAATTGTTTAGAGCTGTGTCTACATATATGATTCATGGACCATGTGGTAGAGCTTTCTCAAAATCTTTCAATGAAAGATGAGTACTGCACCAAATAATATCCCAAAACATTAAGTAGCACCACAGTTATCGATGATAGTGGATACCTATCATATAGAAGATGAGACACAGGAGTAGTTACTGAGAAGAAGGGAGTCTATATGGATAATAGGAATGTGGTTCCATACAATGCATATCTACGGATGTCTTATCAAGCGCATGTTAATGTAGAGTACTGCAACAAGTCAAATTCTATCAAATATTTGTTCAAGTACATGAATAATAGTCCAGACAGGGTAGTAGTTGGAGTTTCAAAGGAAGCTTATAGTGGAGAGGATACTCAAGTTATTGATGAGATCAAACAATTTTATGATTGTAGGTATTTGTCTGCATGTGAGGTTGTGTGAAGAACTTTGGCTTATGATATTCATCAGAGATGACCTTCAGTAATGAGATTAACCTTTCCTTTGCCTGGATAGCAAAATATCATCTTTAAAGATGATGACAATATTGAGGAAATCGTGGAAGAAGAGGAAGGAAAATGTACAATGTTCTTAGCATGGATGGATGCTAACAAAAAATTTGAAGCAGGTCAAACTTTGACATATGTTGAGTTTTCAAATTAATTTGTTTATGATATAGAAGCAAGGGAATGACATCCACACAAAAGAGGGTATTCTATCAGGGAGGTTAAACTATGTTCCAACAGGTACCAGTGATATCTAGTATATAAGAATTGTTAGCTGTTCAGAGAGGTTGCACAACATATGAGTTTATTAGGATAGTTAATGGGATTACATATTTGATGAATCCATATTTGACGATATATTTTGGTTTGATTTAGATAGATTTCATCACATAAACCCACATTTATTCATGTAAATAGCATGCTTTTGTGTTTTCTCTCTAAATTGTGCCTAATTGTGAAAACATGCTATTTTAAGCTTAAATTAGTGATTTTAATCTCACTTTTATGCCATTCGATGCCATGACATATTTTTTGAGTGATTTTAGGTCCTAGAGGCAAGTTTGGCAAGGCAAAAGTGAAAGGAAGCATGTACAAAGGGAGAAAGCATGAAGAAAGCAAAGGAGAAGCACACATTGGAGTGTGCGTACGCACAACCACTTGTGCGTACGCACAACCACCTGTGCGTACGTACAAGAGCCACAAAACCATGTGTGCGTACGCACGACCCACAGTGCGTACGCACAAGAAGAAAATCAGCAAGTGTGCATACACACACATCTGTGCATACGCATAGGTCCTAGCGCGTGACTCATTTAATGGAAATCGCTGGGAGTGATTTTTGGGCCTCCAGAGCCCAATTTTTGGACCTTCTGAAGCTGATTCTTCCTATATTAGACAAAGCCTCACTCCATGTGAAAGGGGGGAGCAATTAGGCTTTAGTTTAGCATAATGTAGTTCATTTTCTAGAGAGAGAAGCTCCCCCCTCTCTCTAGAACCTAGGGTTTTTAGTTTAATTTTCTTGTAATTTTTATGTTTAATTCATGTTTTAATCTAGTTTCTTCTACCTTTCCTTGTTTTATTGTCTTAATTTGATTGCTTTATCTTGTCACTTTCTCTATTTTTGCCACTTTTATGTATTTGCACTCTTGTCACTTTAATTTACATTTAATGCAATTTTTTGTTTCATGTCATTTATTGCTTTGTTGAATTGCTATCTTTATTTTCCATGCTTGGTAGTTGTAGCATTTATTATTTCTTGTCATTTTATCATGCTTTCTTTTCATACCCACCAAGTGTTTGATAAAATGCTTGCTTGGATTTTAGCCTAGTTTTCTATACTCTTGGTTGGGAACTTGTGTGGTTTAGGTGAACTTGAGTGGTGGATATCCATTCCACATTGTGTGAGGGTTGTTAATTAACTTGGTTTCCACTAACGCTAGCCTTTCACTAAGTTAATTAGTGAGTTGGCTAGGACTTGTGGATTGAGGTTAATTATTCCCTTTTGACTTATCCTCGATGTATGATTGACTAATTGGGATTAATTCATACATAATTACCATGTTTGTGGTCCACTACTAGGATAGCAAGCCCTAAATACCCAATCCTCACCAAGAGCTCTTTTAGTATTTAAATTCTTTTTTTATTGCCTTTACTTGCCTCATTTAATTTCTTGCATGTTAAGTTACCTTCTTGACTTTTAATTTCTTGCCAATTTCTATCACCCAATCCCCCATGCTCTCTCATAGCCAAGGTTATGAGAACCGGACCAGTCAATGAACCGGTGAAGTGACTGGTTCATTGGTTCGACCGGGGTTCAACCAATTTAATTAAATATTAAATAAAATTATTAAAATTTAATATACAATTTTAAATATTTAAATTTAATAATTTCTAAATCATGCTCAATAAAAATACTAATAGAGATAATTTATTCATAGTGATTAATACAAAGTTCCTCTATTATTTAGATGTAAATAGTACCAATAAAAATAAAAAATTCTATAAATTACATTCTTAACAATTACCTCATTCTAGACATTTCCACCATATAACAAGAGTGACTTTATGCCAGTAAGAAAGAACACAACACAATACAACATATAAGGAGATTAACAAAATAAAAAAATTGAAAAGAAAAACTCTGCATCAAGCCATTAATTCATATAATTAATAAAATAAAAATGTTAACCAGCAACATCCTTTTTGTAATTCAAGCGCAACCAAAAGAGCATAAATCAACAAAAGAATAATAAAGTGAAGTTTTAGCTATGTATTTCGCAACATTGACACGGCAAGCAAGCTTATCAGTTTTTTTATCCGGGATTTCAACTGAAAACTCTTCTTTCAGCATCAAATCAGAGCTAGAACCAGTTGAAGAGCACAAGTATCTCAGTTATATAATGACATATTCATTCTCAATAAAGTACCATCAACAACTGATAATTAGAAGAATTAGAAAAAATCAGCAACCAACAACTCAGAAATCAGAATCAATATAACAAACCAAGATTTTAAATTTAACTAATTTCACTCAGCAACAAGCTAATAACTAGTAAATTAACTCAGAATTTGAAAAAATAGCACAAAAATAACTCAAAAAATTACCAATAATCAATAATTGGTCAGAGTCATTGTGCTAATAGAGAAATGCTTTGCGGAGAAATGCTTCGAAGAATTGTAACAATGAGTTGCTACCTTACCCACTTACCCTCTTCTAGCTACCCATCACCACCAGTTAGCTGAACACCCAACAACTCAAGAAATTGACAAACCGTCAGCCACTCTTGCTAATTAACTATTTTCTTATGAAGAGTGAGGAGCAGAGAAGTAGAGACCATCCAGCAAGACTGGTGAGAAGGCAGAGAAGCAGAAATGACGCACGGCGAGGAGCGAAACAGCGACGACCCACAGCGAGGAGCTGAGTAGCGACGACCGACAGCAAGGGGAGAAGAAGCAGCGGCGGTGCACGCAGGCTGAGGGCTAGGGTTCTTTGATGTTTCAATTTCAAAGCTCAAAGATTCAGATGGGAGAGGAAAGGGAGGACTGGGCTGCGTTTAGGCTTTTGGCCATTTAGTTTTTTTTATTATTTTTAATAAAGGTCAAAACGCGCGTCGTTTTAGAGGGTGCACCAAACCGGAAAATATCTAAAAAACCGACTGGTTTTGTCGGTTCATTGGTAACTGCCGGTTCGACCGGTTTTTTCACCGATTTTTTGCTAGGTGATTTTTAACGTTACCTGGACCGGATAAGTGATCGGTTTTTGGTTATTCTGGTTGAACCGGCCGGTCCGATTCGGTTTTCAGAACTATGCTCATAGCCAATAAATGTACATTTCATTGCAACTCCTAGGGAAGACGACCCGGGATTTAAAACTCCCTATTATTTTGTGTTGATTGTGACATCTTTTGAATTAACATTTGATTATAAGGATTCATTGTTGGTTTGGACTATGCTACTAACGAATTGGTTCTTGTTTTGATTGATTCTAAACCATACAATAATTCTCTTATCAATATTCTAGCTTCCAAGATGCTTGTTATTCCATGGGACTACTGTATAATGATAGGAAGTTCATTGCAGCTATTAATGAGGTAGCTGAACTTGCATCTGGTCATCAATTGAGAAAATTATTTGTAATGCTACTGATATCTAATAGCATTAGCAAACCAGAGCATGTTTGAAATGTAACTTGGACATTATTAGCTGATGGGATACTATATGAGAGGAGAAAAGCATTGAAAAACTAAGGTATTTTGTATGTCTTTTTTTTAATATCAAGATTGTATTCTCTTATTACTTTTATTTTTATTAATAATATTAATGGTTTATTTTAGATTTACTTATTAAATATTTCATAAAACCATCATGTGCTTTTCCTAGGACTAAACATGACTGATGACGAATTGAAAAACCTCAGCCTTATTGAGATTGAAAGAATACTCAATAACAATGCAAGATCTTTAAGAGACTATCAATCAATGTCATATCTTAAGATGTCTGATGTTTACCTTTTTCTAGAATAAGCTAATAGAGGATGAGTTAGCATATGACACAAATGAGTTGACTCATACAAACTTATATACAGAACAAAAGATGACTCATGAGTAAAGGTTAGTATTTGATGAGATACTCAATGCTGTTATTACAAACTCTGGTATTTGTTACTTCATTAATGGGCATGGTAGGTGTGGTAAGATAGTTATTTAGAATGGATTTTTTCTTTTATTTGGTCTAGAGAAAAGATTGTTTTAAATGTCATATCTAGTGGAATTGCATCTTTACTCCTACCTGGTGGTAGAACGGCTCATTCTAGGTTTTCAATACCCATTATAATTACTAATGAATCTACTTGCAACATCAAGCATGGAAATTTGAAGGCTGATCTGCTCATCCAAAGTAGCTTAATAATTTAGGATCAAGCTCCAATACTCAATAAAATGTGCTTTGAAGCACTTGATCGGACGCTTAGGGATCTTATGTCATTTATCGATCAATATAAGACACATCAACCATTTGGTGGTAAGGTTGTCGTTCTAGGAGGTGATTTCAGACAGATACTTCCGATGATTTCGAAAGGGAGTAGACACAATATATTGTCATCAGCTATTAACTCATTCCATCAGTGGTCGTTCTGTAAGGTTCTGAATCTGCATACGAATATGAGGCTTCTAATGTCTTCTTCATATCAACATGATAGTGAAATAAAGAGATTTGTTAATTGGATACTTGATATTGGAAATAGAAATATTGGTTCTGCTGTTGGTGATGAGTCAGAAGTTGAAATTCCAGATTATCGGCTGATTACAACTGCTGATAAACCTCTCTCTCATTTGATAGACTTTGCATATCTAGATTTGTTGCAAAATATGTCAGATTGTAGGTATTTCTAGAGTAGGACAATTCTTCCACCACGCTTGAGAGTGTCGAGAAAGTAAACGATTTTTTCTTGACAATCTTCCTAATGATGGAAAAGGAGTATCTAAGTTCTGACATAACATGTCAAGCTGATGAGAATGAAGATATACAACAAGAGTGGCTCGCACCAGAGTTCCTAAATGACATCAAATATTTGGAACTACCCAATCACAAATTGACTTTGAAGCCAGGAGTTGCTATAATGCTACTGTGAAACATAGACCAGACTTCAGGTTTATGCGACGGGACAAGGTTAATAGTTAAGGAACTTGGCAACAATAAAATTGGAGCGACAGTAGTGACCGATAGAAATATTGGCGACAAAGTGTACATTCCAAGAATGAACTTGATCTTTTCAGATTCATGATTGTCATTTAAGTTTCAATGGAGACAATTTCTATTAACAGTGTGCTTTGCAATGACCATTAATAAGAGTCAGGGTCAATCATTATCATATGTAGAGCTTTACTTGCCAAAATTAGTGTTCACCCATGGACAACTTTACGTTACTTTGTCAATAGTTAAGAGTCGCAGTGGCCTCAAGGTTCTAATTCTGGACGAGGACGGCATTCCAAAGTCATCAACAACAAGTGTCATGTTTAAAGAAGTTTTTAATAATATTTAGATAAGAAAAATATTATTTTCATTTTAATAACATGTTGTGATTTATACTTTTGTACAAATATTTACTGTAGATATAACTAATTTATCTATAACTCTGCTTTCAGACTTGATATAAAATGTGTAACAGGGAGCACAACATCATATGCCAATTGCTTTTCTAATGAGGTTAGTAAAATAGCCTTTTGATATAAAATTTAATATAAATTTGACATGTTACTATTACAGTTATATATGTTCTTATTTTTTCATATCTCTTCCTTATAGTTTAAGAATATTATAAACTTCAAATTGTTCCATTTGTATTTTACTTTGAATAAAGATAAAACAGTATGTTCAGTACGTTTATTATATAAGGACGATGAGAGTGTTATACCAAACTCGAGAAATTTACGATTATATAATATTATTTTCGATTTATCATGTCAAATTTAAATGTAAGATCGTGCATCGCACATGTTTAACACTAGTACTAAAAAAATATTAGACCAACTTAATTAAATTTAATTATAAAAAACTTATTCTTATAACAAATCAACAAAGCATTGTGTTAGAAAAATAATATGCGATCAATAAAATGTATCATTTTTGGTCGCTTGACCAACTTTAGATACTAAAACTAAATTCTAAACCAAAATTATATAGTAGAAAAATAAAATATTAACCTAAAATATTTACTAATATGAATAAAAAAAAAGAGGAGTGTTAGGAGACCAATAAATTTTGTAATTTGTAGCTATCAATTAGTCATTATTAGTGTTTTTAATTGTGTGAGATTTCATCAAATGGTGTGAGATTACTCACTTTTCTTTTACTAATTAAGTACTGGCCAAATTTTAATAAAAGTACTGATTCCTAAACTTTCTCTCAAAAAAAAGTATCAACTCCAAATATAATACAAAAAAAATACTTTCCTCTAAAATAAGCACCAACGATATACTAAACACACTGCATGCAACCAAAATTCTTAAGTTATGTCTCATTGTTGGTTTAATTATTTAGAAAGAAAAAAAAATAATGCTACACATCCAAATTTTTTTGTTAATCAAGTTCACTAAATTGATTTAATATAACAAAAATTAGTTATAGTTAGCATTATTTCAAATCCTATTATTTAATTTAGTTAAACTTAATTCATAAAAAGATTTGAATATGTAGCATTATTATGAAAGAAAATAGGCTAATGAGAGAGATTTCATTTTTTTTAAATCTTTGGGTGCATAGATTTGCAATTTCATTAGTAGTAAGAGAAAGTGAGAAACTGGGAAACCGATACTCTCAGTGATCAAATCTGTACATGCTATTTTGGGAAACATTAATTTATTTTATTTTTCTTAACTAGGGTGCAACAATTTTGAATTTTATATTTTATATGCACTAATTACAAACATTACATGAACACCAGAGATAGGAAGGAAGTTACAACAGTAGGAGCGGAAGATAATGTGCATGGTACCCGGAAAATGCTGGTGCGAGCTAAGTTTAAAAAAAAAAGATAATACATAATGATTTTTAATCTATCATTTTTTGATTCTCCATCCATGTCAAATTGTATAGAAGTATATGAACAGAAGTAACTAGAGACGTGGATGTGAGTTTGTTTGTTTTGTTCCATTCCATAGGATAATACAGAGAGAGAAAAATAAAAAAGGAAAAAAAAAAGAAGCCTGAATTGTAAGTAAAATACACAAACAGGAAAAAATTAATAAATAAATAAATAGAAAGAAAGAAAAAAAAAGTTGTGGCTGCAGTTTGTCTATCAATTCCATTCATTGTATCCCCACTCAGTTAACCAATCCTCTTCAATTGCTCTTCATTCTATTTTATCTCTCTCTCTCTCTCCTTGGACCTTTCTCAGTGTCTCTCATCATCTTCCCCATGTTGCAACTTGGGTAAAAGAACCCCAAAGATAATTGGAGAATTTTTCTTCCAAAGATTGTCCACCCCCCAAAGTGTTGGAGAGAAACAAGTAAAGAAAGAAGATAAGTGGCAAGGCTCAAATATCAAACTCTGCTTTTTCTTTTTTTTCTTTTTTTCTTTTACCTCTTTTTGCTTAGAAAGGAACTAAAAATAAAAGGAAGCAGAAAGAGAGAAAGAAAAAAGCTAAACAGCATTTATTTCTCGGTAATTGGCATGGTTAAGAGATCTGGTACATATATAGTATAGGATAGGATAGCATATAGTATAGTGTGTATAGTGGTAGGGGTAATTTAGGAAATTATGTCAGGGGGTGGGGGTTGCAGCATAGTGTGGTTCAGGAGAGATCTGAGGGTAGAGGATAACCCAGCACTAGCTGCAGGTGTTAGAGCTGGAGCAGTAGTTGCTGTGTTCGTATATGCCCCTGAGGAAGAAGGACAATACTACCCCGGAAGGGTATCAAGGTGGTGGTTAAAGAACAGCTTGACTCACCTTGATTCTTCTCTTAGAAGCCTTGGTACCCCTCTCATCACTAAAAGATCCACTGATAGTGTTTCTTCTCTTTTGGATGTTGTTAAGTCCACTGGAGCTACTCAACTCTTCTTTAACCATTTATATGGTAACTTATCTATTCTTCCTTTTAATGGTTATCAAACTTCTTGTGAACTTTTACTGACTTTATAAGTTTAGTTTCTTGAATCGGTTCTACTATTTTACTATTTTAAATTTGAGTAAGTTCTATCAATTTATGCTCTACTGCATATATATGATGCAAAGGATTTTGGTAAGTTTAGTAATGAAACAACATATGCAATATTATAGGATTCTTGTTTGTATCAATTCGAATAGTTTATTATTTGCTTAACTTGTCTTTTACTTTTTATGGTATGGCAGCAATTTAGGAAACGCGACATTACTTTTTGGTATTTATGAGTCCATATCGTTTCTTAATGAATCATATAAGATGCTTTATCATGTTCATCTGTGATAGCTATTTATCTTTTGTGGTTCTTTTTCATAATCTCTGTTTCAGCTTCATGATGATACGTTACCTGAATTCATCGTTTTGTGTTTGCAAACCGAAATAATAATATATTATAGGACAGGGTGGAAAAAAGAACTTTGTCTAAATGTTCATTTATTTATTTAATTTTTGGCAAATTTGTGTGGTTGTTTGCAGATCCATTGTCACTTATCAGGGATCACAGAGCAAAGGAGGTTCTGACTGCACAAGGCATAACCGTTCGTTCCTTCAATTCCGATTTGTTATATGAGCCGTGGGATGTCAATGATTCCAATGGCCAACCATTCACAACTTTTTCTGCTTTTTGGGAAAGATGCCTTAGCATGCCTTATGACCCACAAGCACCTCTTCTCCCACCTAAAAGGATTATTCCAGGTCTACCTTTTCTCTCTCTCACCATTGAAACTCACAGTTATATGAATTCACTGATTAGGTGCATATTGCATGCCAGTTCGCCCACCAATTCACAATTCATTTGTATATTGCAGCGTCGTGGGTATACTTCCCACATAACATATTTTACATGTGCGTACCGTATTGCGTTTCGTATAACTATTGTTTGAACTAGGAGCTATATATACTTAACTACTTTTTTAAGGTGATGGGTGAGCAAGCTAAAATTTTTTTGTTAACATGGCAATACGTAATTACATTTTTGGATTTTTCTTTTTAAATTGACGGTGCATCAAAGCTGAATTCAAAAGCATCCTCAAAATGGAGTTGGTTCAAGTGTTAGATGCTTGATTCCCCTTAAGAGGTCTTAGCCTCTTAGGTTCGTCATGTTGATGGAAACATTCTCCACTTGAAGAGTTAGTCCCACTATGATGTGGATGTTTCCAGCTCATATTGGAACTCTTCCTGCAGAGGATAGTTGTGGCCTTTTATGGGGAAAAAGTGTAAACTAAACCAAACTAATAGGCATCAAAATATGCTTGTTCAATGATGGTTATTTTATTTCAATATATTCTTATAGAGGTGTTGAATTCTAGCTACTGATATCAAAATTGGCTTATTCTGCAAAAAACTGTGTTTATGTGATTAGTTCTTTGATGGGTCATGCTATGGTCAAAAGTATTTTTCAATAAAAAAGGAAAGATTGTTCTTTTTACACTAGAAAGAAAATAAATAAATAAAAGCATCATATGCAATGCACATTTGTCTAGATACTGATATTCACGTGCTAAATACAACTCTTTCGGTCTTTTCAGGAGATGTATCAAGGTGTCAGGGTGATACACTGGTGTTTGAAGATGAATCCGAGAAAGCAAGCAATGCACTTCTTGCACGAGCATGGTCACCAGGGTGGAGCAATGCTGATAAGGCCTTAACAGCATTTATAAACGGCCCCCTGATTGAGTATGCAAAGAATCGCAGGAAGGCCGATAGTGCCACAACCTCATTCCTCTCCCCACATTTGCATTTTGGCGAGGTGAGTGTCAAGAAAGTTTTCCATCTCGTCCGAATCAAGCAAGTCCTTTGGGCCAATGAAGGAAACCAGGCTGGTGAAGAAAGTGTGAATTTGTTTCTTAAGTCTATTGGTCTTAGAGAATATTCAAGGTACATCAGTTTCAACCACCCTTATAGTCATGAAAGGCCTCTTCTTGGTCACCTTAAGTTCTTTCCTTGGGTTATAAACGAGAGCCATTTCAAGGCATGGCGACAAGGCAGGACAGGCTATCCTTTGGTGGATGCTGGCATGAGAGAGCTATGGGCCACTGGCTGGCTGCATGATCGAATTCGTGTCGTGGTTTCCAGTTTTTTTGTGAAGGTTCTGCAGCTTCCTTGGAGATGGGGAATGAAATATTTTTGGGATACGCTCTTGGATGCAGATCTTGAGAGCGATGCTCTTGGTTGGCAGTACATATCTGGTACTCTTCCTGATGGCCGTGAATTCGACCGAATAGATAATCCACAGGTAAAGGAGACGTTGCTTATGTATAGAAGATGCATAATCTAGATTTATATTGGCCATTTGGATGGATGATAATCTGTTTCCATGTCTCTTATTCTTTTGGATATTGGATCTCTACAAGGAAATCCATGTCTTGTTATGCATAATCCAGATACACTTTCTTTCATTTGTATAGATTTTAGTTTACAAAGTTTATATTCTTCTGTCTGCCATTGATATGTTTTCCAAGGTGAACTACAAAAATAATCATAAAAAGAATGTCTTTTTCCCCCATCTAAAACTTCCCTGTTGAAAAATTTGGACTAATCATGCATTCCAGTGACCTATGTATGGTCAAATATGTGATTATTCACAACTTTGCAAATTGAATAGTCCCTTGTTCTTTCTTTTTGCAATTTTTTTAATTCATGTCCTTGTAACTCCAATTTCTATGGCAATAGGCTTGAATTTTGAGATTGTGATAACAAGCTTTGATATTGGCATTTTGATTTATATGATGCTGCCAAATTCTTGAAGATGATATATTTCTAGTGACTTAGTTGTGTACTCATTTCAATTGTTGGATTTTCCAGTTTGAGGGATACAAGTTTGATCCAAATGGAGAATATGTTCGACGCTGGCTTCCTGAACTTTCTAGATTGCCAACTGAATGGATACATCATCCATGGAATGCACCTGAATCTGTACTCCAAGCTGCTGGAATCGAACTTGGTTCTAACTACCCTCTTCCAATTGTGGGAATAGATGCAGCAAAAGCAAGACTTCAAGAAGCACTTATACAAATGTGGCAACTAGAAGCAGCTTCAAGAGCAGCAATCGAAAATGGAGTTGAGGAAGGGCTTGGAGACTCCACCGAATTGGCCCCCATTGCTTTCCCTGAAGATATACAGATGGAGGAAAGCCATGAACCTGTTAGGAACAATCCCCCGGTTGGTCCTAGGCGTTACGAGGATCAGATGGTCCCCAGTATGACTTCTTCCCTGGTGAGGGTGGAAGAGGAAGAGGCTTCCTCAGTTCTTCGAAACTTGGCAGAAGAAAGCAGAGCTGAAGTGCCAACTAATGCAACTGCACAACAAAATGCAAGAGAGACGGTGAACCAAGGAGTGTTGCAGAATGTTAATAGAAACACACAAGTACAGCATAATAATACTACAGCGTGGCTGAGAAATGCGGCTGAAGATTCGACAGCAGAATCTTCAAGTAGTACTAGGAGAGAAAGGGATGGAGGAGTAGTTCCAGTATGGTCTCCCCCGTCTTCTAGTTATGCAGAGCCATTTGTAGATGATGAGAGTGGAATAGGAGCCAGTTCATCATACTTGCAGAATCATCCTCAGTCGCACAGATTAATGAATTGGACACGGCTACCTCAAACTGGGTGAGATTTCTCAAAGCACTTAGTTCTTTTTACTTGCAGAATCATCTTATGTATAAATCCTGCCAGGCATTTTCATTCATGTGTCCTATTTTCCAATCATTCACAAGGTGTTTGAAAACATTTTGAGCAAGAGTAATGAATTCAATTCTATTGTAAACTCAAATCCATGTGTTGGAACACCTTGTATTATTATTAATGAATTGAATTATGATTTTGGAAACCGAAGTATAAAACTCTTCTTTTTCTTTTTTACTTTCTGGTTCTTCTTATGTGAAGAGTGAACTGAAGTATTATTCACTTTTACTAGGAAAATCATCAAATCTATTCCAATTTCCTCCTTCTTGTTATGCTATTACAATTAACAAAATGATTGCAGGTAATCTGCATCCAAATCAAGCAGATTAGAACCCCGCAGGTGACAAATGCATTCACAAATCTTCTTTACCAGAAAAGTAGGGACGACGAACTCAATCCATGTTCATTTCCACTGGAAACAAACTCTGCTGCTCATTTCCTACATCATAATCCAGTCTCGACATATGTTTAGCGACTGACCTTCAATTTGTATGGAAAATTTCGATTCATACACAGTGCAGCTTCGTCTGCGGTCCCTCTTGCTTTTCGTGTACAATATTTGTAGGCTCCTATCCTACTTGTATAGTAATATATATTTTGTGCAGTGAGGGAGAAAGAGTCGATGTAATAGGATCTCTGGCTCTCAAATAAACTCAAGTTTGCTCTTATATAAAAGTTAAGCCAGATATATTATACTTTTATGATCCCTCCCTTGGTTACATATTATGGCCTGTATAACACTTTTCAGCACTACTGGAAATTGCAGTTATCTTGGTGCTCATATTAATGAAGCTTATCCATAGGTCATACTAAACTTATATGCGATAGGATATAGCATTTAGTTTTGATATATTGTCGATGTAAAGCATTTTTACAGGTATATCTAATTACGTAATGTAACTTCACTACACTGTCAATGTATTAAAATTAAATTCTAGAATATAAATATAGAGATAAAGATTAAAAATACATAAAATTGTCTCAGGACTTATTGTGTTTGTTTTCCTATCTCTATGTTCAAATACATTTCTGTATCTCTATGTCTCTGCACAAGTCTTGTTACAAGTACCATACAAAAGAGATACCGAAATGCTAGAACTTATCTATAAGGAATACAAAAAAGACATTGCTAAATTGTGTTAGAAAAATTAAGGTTCAATAAGAATCTGTCTAATAGTAAAAGTACAAAAAATAATTTTTTCATCTTTTTACACTTGCGGTACATAGCCGGTCCCAAGCCCGGATAAAGGAGGAGGGTTGTGTTAGGTCTTCGGCAACCAACATAAAAATATAGCCAAACCCCCATGGCATGAAGATGGTTGAATTGCGTCTCAGGTGGTTTGGACATGTGAGAAGAAGACCGATAGAACATCCAGTCAAGAGGGTGGATGAGATGGAAGATGGACAAAGGGCGAAAGGCAGAGGAAGACCTAAGAAGACCATCCATGAGGTGGTCAAACGAGATCTACATGTAAACGGTCTCTCTGTAGACATGATACATGACATAGCACAATGACGTCGTTTGATTCATGTAGCCGACCCCACTTAGTGGGACAAGGCTTTGTTGTTGTTGTTGTTGTTGTTGTTGTTGTGCAATTAAATAGACAACTCCAAAAATACTTCAAGCAGCAAATATAATAGTAGAAATTAAATAATCAAACACCAGATTTTTTATCGTGGAAAAACCCCCCCAAAAGATGGACAAAAAATCCACTGAATCTGGTCCAGTAAAATCTTCCACTATCAAAATAATGGGTACACAATCAGTATTTCTAGTAGCACTATTGCATCTCAACAATCAACAAAATATATAATCAAAACTGATGGAATCAGCATAAACCCTCCACGAAGTGAGTATCTCAAATCAGACAAAAAAGAACACAATACAACTAGTAAATTATATTCTAATAATGTTTATCTCTACATCAGGAACAACATATTAAAATTTCCTAAAAAATGAAACAAGTTTACCAATTTAATGTGCGCAACATTGAACTGCCCTTTTCCTTTTTCTTCTTCTCTTTTCTTAACGCCAAAACCCTCTCTCCATCTCTGTTTTCGTTTGCTTTCTTTTAAAATATGGAAGACGCTAATACTCTCTCTCTCTTTTGTTTTTCTTTTATATGGCTTTGAGCCACTTCTTTTCCTTTTTATTTAAAGTGTGGGTCTCACTTGAGTTGGAGATCCACTAATAAATCTGTCTCTCACTTACTTAAGTGAGAATAGGCTGTTCTACTAATTTCACCTTCTCTTTGCTAGAATCAAACTTCATTGCAGGTAAACTCTTAGTCATTATATCTGGATCATTGTTATCAGTATAGATCTTCTTAAGTGCATATGACTTCATCTCAAGCGCTTGACGTATCTAATGATACTTCACCTCTATATGCTTCGATCTACAATGAAATATTGAATTCTTACTGAGATGGATAATACTTTGACTGTCATAAAATGATACAAGCTTCTCTTTATTGATGCCTAACTCTTGTAGAAATTTCTTCATCCACAAGAGTTCCTTAGAAGCTTCAACAATAGCAACATATTCTGCCTCTGTAGTAGATAAAGTAACACATTTCTGAAGTCGAAATTGTCACAATACAGCTTCTCTTGTAAAAGTCATCATATAACCAGAAGTAGAATTCCTTGAATCAAGATCCCCAGCCATATCTGCATCTGTGTAATCACCCAACACAGGTTGCATTGGCCACTCTCAAAACATAAAAATCTCTAGAAGTACCATTAAGGTATCTAAGAATCCATTTTACTGCTTGTCAGTGTTTCTTGCTAGGATTAAAGAGAAACTGACTAAAAACTCCAACAGCATAAGCAATATCTGGCCTGATACAAACAATAGCATATATCAAACTACCAACCACAAATGCATATGGAATCTTCTTCATTTCTTCTTTTTCTTTCTCACTTGTAGGACATTGATGCAAACTCAGCTTGAAATGACTAGCAAGTGGAGTACTAACACGTTTGAAATTACTCTTGTTAAACCTCTCTAATAAAACCTTCTCAATATACTTCTGCTACGACAATCACAGTTTCCCATTCTTCCTGTCACAGTGATGCTCATGCTAAGGATTTTCTTTGCAGGACCCAAATCATTCATAGCAAATGATTTGTTTAAGTCTTTCTTAAGACTTTCAATATTCTTAGCGTCATGACCAACAGTCAACATGTCATCAACATAAAATAAGAGAATTATAAAATCACTATTAAAAAATTTCTTAACATACACACAATAATCAGAAGAAGTCTTACCATACCCATGACCTTTTATAAAGGAATCAAACTTCATGTACCACTGCCTTGGTGCTTGCTTCAGCCCATATACGCTCTTCTTCAACTTGCATACAAGATGCTCCTTTCCTTTAACTTCAAAACCTTGTCGTTGTTCCATATAAATTTCTTTATCTATGTCACCGTGAAGGAATACAGTCTTCACATCAATCTGCTCAACCTCTAAATTCAAACTAGCCGCTAATCCAAACACAACTTGAATATAGGACATCTTCACAACTGGAGGAAAAAATCTCCTCAAGATCAATACTTTTCTTCTGCTCAAAGCCTTTCACAACGAACCAAACTTTGTACCTTGGTCGTGAGATATTTTCATCCGCTTTCAATTTGAACACCCATTTATTCTTGAATGCTCTCTTACTACTCGACAACTTCACCAATTCTAACGTATGATTCTCATGCAAGAACTTCATTTCTTCTTGCATGGCCTTCAACTAATCTTCTTTATGTTCATCAGACATAGCTTCTTGGTAGCTCTCTGGTTCTTCAGTCTCAGTGTTCATCACATACTCATGAGGAGAGTATTTCGGAGAAGGATGACGCTCTCTAGTATATCTTCTCAATTTAGGCTCAACTGATGGTTCAAGTGGAACTTCAATATCTAGTGAAACTTCTGCATCTGACACCTCTGGTTGAGGTGTAGGTTCATTAGGAAAATCATCACCATCATTATTATCTTGTATATCTCCCCCATTAACAGGAGGTCTAGTGGAAGGACCAGGTTCATTATCAGCAGAATATCTAACAATTATTGTTGGCTTATCTATCTTCTCAAGATCTTCAAATGTAACAGCCCAGACCACCCGCTAGCACGATATTATCCGCTTTGGCACACAAGGCCTCACGGTTTTGCCTTTGACGATAGGGATGATAGCGGAAGCCCCCCACACTCACTTGTCAAAATGCGTCATGCTAGGGAGAGGTATCCACACCCTTATAAGGCATGCTTTGTTCCCCTCCCCAACCGATGTGGGACCTTACAATCCATCCCCTAAGGGAGCCCAGCGCCCTCACTGGCACATCGATCTGGGCTCCGGCTCTAATACTATCTGTAACAGCCCAGACCACCCGCTAGCACGATATTGTCCGCTTTGGTACACAAGGCCTCACGGTTTTGCCTTTGACGATAGGGATGATAGCGGAAGCCCCCCACACTCACTTGTCAAAACGCGTCATGCTAGGGAGAGGTATCCACACCCTTATAAGGCATGCTTTGTTCCCCTCCCCAACCAATGTGGGACCTTACATCAATAGTTTGGTCTTCAAGAAAAAATTACATCTCGGTTTCTAATTATTTTGTTGATCACCGGATCCCATAATCTGTAACCAAAGTATTCGTGACAATAACCCTTGAAGATACACTACTTTGACTTTCCATCAAGTTTGGACCTTTCATCTTTTAGAATGTGAACAAAAGTCCTACAGATGAACACTCGGAAGTGACTATAGGAAACATCTTTCTCTCTTCAAATTTTATTTGAAACATCACCATTTAGGGAAACTAGAGAAAAGTTGATCATATCTACTGCAGTCCTCATCCCTTCATCCCAAAAAGATTTAGACAACTTTGCATGAAAGAGCATATATCTGACTCTATCATTGATAGTGTGATTCATTCTTTTTGCAACTCCATTATGTTGAGGAGTCTTAGAAGCTGTCTTCCCAAGCTTAATTTCATGTCCTTTGAAATACTCTTCAAATGGACTTCTGTATTCACTTCCATTATCTGTTCAAACATATTTCAATTTTCTTCCTGTTTCTCTTTCAACACTTGCATGAAAGTGTTTGAAGATACCGAACACTTGGCCTTTAGATTTCAAACCAGAAGCCCACACTTTTCGAGAACAATAATCAATAAAAATAACAAAGTATGATGCACTGTCTAGTGTCTTGACATCCATAGTGCAAACATCAGTGCGAACTAAATCTAGAACATGTGATTTCCTATAAGGTCCAGAACTATGAAATGATATTCTAGCATACTTTCCAATAAAACAATGAGTACAAGTATTTAATGTTGTATATTTTCAAAAGTGAGTGCTTCTTGGCTAAGACACTTAGTCTTTTTTCGCTCAAGTGACTAAGACTCATATGCCACAAATCAGAAGAGGAATCATCAGCTACATTTACCTTTTATTTGCACAAATTTGCTTGCAACTAGTAAAGATTAGTGAGACTATTGTCTTCTTTAGCAATAATGAAAGTCCCATTGATAATCTTACATTTTTCACTACCAAAAGAAGCGCAATATCCCTCTTGATCCAATGCTTTCACTGAAATAAGATTGAACCGCATATCTGGCACATGCCTAACATTCTTCAACTGCAACTTGCATCACATGTTAGTTTCAAGCCACATATCACCCATACCAATGATATCACACACTCCTTTATCTTTCAATTTGATCTTGCCAAAATTTTCAACAGTATAAGAAGTGAAAAAATCACACCTCGATGTGACATAACATAAGGCACCAGAGTCTATAATTCAACTGGAATTATCACTGACAAGATTAACATAATTTCCATCATATGTGATAAGAACATCTTTATAAATAATAGTAACAGTTTCTTTATTACTATTTTTACCTTTGTCTTTGTTTCATCCCTTTTATTGTTCTCTTTTCAAGAACCTACAATACATCTTGATATGCCCTGACTTTTCACAGTGGTGACAAATGAACTCCTTTTTTAGCTTGTACTTTCCTCTTGACTTGCTTCGACTCTCTAACCTGTCAAAACTGAGGTTTTCTACTTTGACTTCTCTCCCGTAACTCTGAAACAAGTACTTCTAACTGGGAAGAGGCATTAATCAAACCTCGCTCTCTTCTTCTGGCTTCTTTATTCAACATTCTCTCTTTAACCATTGCTAACGTTAACTTTCTTTTTGGAGTTGAATTAATCAGTGTTACAATCAAAACTTTTCAACTATCATGTAAAGAACTCAACAACAACAAGGCATGTAATTCATCATTTAAAGTTATTTCATTATTTGTCAGTTAGTTTATCATCTCCTGAAAAATACTCAAGTACTCTGGCAGTGATTTACCTTGAATATACCTCATATTAACAAGCTTCCTAATAAAGAATATGTTTTGTTTTGCATATTCTTTCTCTCATATAACTTCTTCAATTTTTTCTCATCTTCTCGGGATTGGTTTCGGTGTCAACATATAGATACACGTTAAGATCGAGCCATTGCCTAATCAAAACAACTGTCTTCCGATTCAACTTCTTCCATTAAGCATCGGATTTAGTACCTTTTGATTTATCCCCCTCCACAGGATCATAAAAGTCCTTTCTATACAACATATCTTCTATGAGGGTCTTCCAAATCGAGTAATTTTTTAAATTCAATTTGACCATATTTGCCTCATGAGTATTTTTCTCCATTTAATCAGCGCAAAAATAAACAACCAAAGCTCTGAATACTACTTTGTTGAAAAAATTGAGGTTCAATAAGAACCTGTCTAACAGAAGAAGCACCAAAAATAATTTTTTTACAACCTGTGCAATTTAAATAGGTAACTCCAAAGATACTACAAGTAGCAAATATAATGGCAGAAATTAAATAATCAAACACCAGAATTTTATATCGTAGGAAAATCCCCAAAAGAGGAACAAAAAGTTCACATGACCTAGTCCAGTAGAATCTTTTACTATCAAAATAATGGGTACATAATCAGTCTTCCTAGTAGCACTAGGGCACACATCTCAATAATTAACAAAATACATCATTAAAACTGATAGAATCAACATAAACCTTTCACAAAGTGGATATCTTAAATCAGACACAAGAAAAGACAATACAAATATCAAATTATATTCTAATGTTCATTTTTACATCATGAATAACATATTAAAATTTCATAAAAAATGAAACAATTTTATCAATTTAATGTATAACATTAGACTATCTTTTTTCTTTTTCTTTTTTTTTCCTTCTCTCTCAATGCAAAAACTCTCTCTTCTCTGTTTTCATTTTCTTTCTTTCAAAATATAGAAGACACTAATACACTTTCTTTTATTTATTTATTTTTATTTAAAGTGTGGGTCTCACTTAAATTAGGGACCAACCAATAAATTGTTTTATTATTATTATTATTTTTTAGTCTCAATTTGTTAATTCACGTTATTCATATTGCAGAAATTAGTCACATTATCCTATGTTTGATTGAAGAGGATGCAAATTAAATATATGCAATAATGTAGTAGTATCACCTTATGGTCTGCTTGGTTTTATTTTTTATATTGTCTTCAATTTTGTTCTATTCTTTAGTTTTTGTGAAAGAAATTGTAAAAACAACAGTCTTATTTCTTTTCCATTTTTTCACTACTTCCTTGGAAAAAAAATACTAAAAGCTATCAAAATTTTTTTTTTGGTAATCAAAATTAAAAACAAGAAATGGAAAGAGAAAGCAAACAGTCCATTTGTTTGTTTTGTGTCACTCACCAAAACTGCCATAAATATATTTGTATTTCATAGTTCATTAATCTTATTCTATATTCTAGATAGGATCAGAAGGCACCAAGTTTTATCCAACACATCTTACACTAAAGTAATCCGATGGTATAGCATTTGAACTCACTGAATTACCTTAATACATGATTCACCAAATTTAATATAATGCAATGCATCTAAGACATTATACGTTATCCCTCAGATAAATCAACCTTATATTCTCTTGGTATATGGTGTATCATACTATCATGCATAGCATTATTCTCCTGAAGAACTAGCTATGCCATCGAGAACATTGTTTTATGAATCATAAGGTAAAAAATTATTGCACATGCATGGGAGACAAGGTTCACGTGGGGTCTTATGGTTTTGTTTGCTGGGGGACCCTTGAGAACATGTATACCATGCTTGCTAAGATTGCTCCTAGGGTAGGGCCTATGATGTAAACCCAAATATTTTTGTAAGCACCTAAGACTATGGCAGGGACTAAACTCCTTGCAGGATTCATGGAAGCTCCACTGCTAGGTCTACAAAGAAAAATAAATAAATAAATGTGCCAACTTTAATATTCGTCTATATATATATATTTTGTGAATTTCATGTTACTATGTATTTATTTACCCTGCAATGACGATGTTTATTAGAACTACAATACCTACTGCAACTCCAGCAAGGTCTTTGCTCTGTTCAAATAAGTGAATGAACCACTTTAGTTCATTTGTTATATATAAAATGTATAAAATAAATACATTTAAATTAAAAAATAAAATTAGAAAGAATTATATTATTATTATATGTAATAATATCAAAATAAAAATTTACTGACATTATATATAGATTTGTTATGTATAAATATTAAATTTATTTACTTTCACAATGTTATTTAACTTGAAGTAATTTTAAAAATTTATATTCAAAACATTTTTTATTTCCATATATAATTTTAATAGATAAAAAAAAATATTTCTTCAATCTTATATTATTAATTTGAAGATAAAAATTTATGTTCAGCCACTTTTTATGGTTTTTGTAAAATTAATTTTCTTTTCTTAATATATTATTCACCCTTTAATTTATTAATTAAATATTTTTTTATCATTTTAATATTATCATAACCTTATTTATATCATTACTTTTTGAAAATAATATCATTAAAAAATTAAAGACATTTAAAATATTAATTATACAAGTACACAATAAACATATATCAATCTTATTGGAAAATAAATAGTTTCAAAAATAATAGTTATAATATTATTTTGATAAAAAAATAAATATAAAGTAAAATACAGGTTAGTTATTTACAAAAGAAAATTATAGTTAAATGTTATAGATATTTATTTTTGTTTCCATCTTTTAAAAATATTAGGTCAAAATATAGATATGAATTTGAAAAAGCCTTTATTTTTTTACAAATAGTAAAAAGGTAAAAAGATAAATTAGTTTATTTAATTATTTTTATAACTGTTCACACACATTATAAGAAAACGCTGAGTACCGTTGGAATTAACGTTGGATTTACCGTCGGATTAGACAATAAATTTGTAACCCTAAAATATTACCGCCGAAACACAAATTCTGACGGTAATATTTCAAGGAAAAAAAATTTTAGCGCACTCAGTACCGTCGGATTTAGGGTCGAAGTAATTCGACGGTGCCGTTGTTTAGTGAAACACTGCATTTTGGGCATGCAAAGACGTTACTGTCGGATGGATCCGACAGTAAAATTGGGGGTAAAGTCAAACGCAAAGCTCTTTCCCCTCACATATCTGATGCCAGTCTCTCTCTCTCTATGGCAACACTCATTGTAGCCACCGCCAGGGCTTCTCGCCAACGTCGCCACTATAAAACCCGCAAAATTAGTAAATAATTAGTTAATAAATTAATTATTAATCCAAGAGATTATAAACTTAAATTTTATAGTTTAATGAGATAGAGCTAATTAAAATAAGAATTTTGACACTAATTTTAAAGAATTTAACCCGAGATTAGACCAAACAATCTGAACCGAACAAACCGAACCCGTATTAAGCCCAAGGCCCAACCCAATAACATGATAATAAGCTCTTCTACCTCTCCAAACCAAAGGAACACGCTGAACTTGGAAGAAAAATGGGGAGAACATTCCAAATCACAAACCCTTGGCTTCAATTTCAATTTCTCATAACTTTTGATTCGGAATTCCGATCGTCACACCATTTACAGTCACGTGATCGCAACGTTTGGCTCTATAAAGCTCAGTTCTTGATTATTAGGTATGAAACTCACTTCTCATTTTCAGTTTCTTTCTCCCCAATTTCGAAACTCAATGTAAATGCATGTTAAATTTTATATGATTTTGGTGTTTAAATTCAAATTAGCTTATTGGTTTTGTCGAGTTTAGCTCCCTTGGGATGTGAGCAAGATATGCTTCTTCAATATTTGGGTGTAATGTTGAGTAAGTGAATTCTATGTTAATTATAGTGGTAATTATGTTAGATTGGAAATTGATTGAGAAGTGGAATTAATTTGAGGATTTGGAAGCTTGAGATCAATTTTTGAAGCTAGATTCGTTGGTGAGGGGCTGTGTTGATAAGCTTGTGGTGCAGGAACGCTTGAAGTGTTCCAGGTTTATCGGGGAATCTGCCAAGATATGGTTTCAATTTTTCGTAACTAAAATATAATGTGTTGTGAAAATTTAGGTAGTTGACCGTAGGATAAGAATTGAATTATTGATGTTGTTGATAATTGTGATGAATTGATATGTATAAGGATTAGTGAGTTTGAGGTTGTTGTTGGTGCTATAATGGTTGTGATGTTGGTATTGTGTTTGATAGAGATAATTGGTGTTGTGTATGATAATGATAATAATGATGATGTATATTAAACTTGAATTATTGGATATGGTAATGATGATGTATATATTGAGAATGTTGTGTTGAATTGAATGTGGAATGGTTGAGTTGGTTGTTATTTGGCATAAGAAAGTTAATGGGGTTGATGATGTATATATGTATGTGAGTTGTTGATATGACTTTTGTTGTTGTTAGAAATGAATTATTGTATGGGAGTAATTATATATGTGAAGTTGGTGTGATGTGGATTAAAATTGTGGTGTATTGAGGAGTGTTTGGAATTGGTTTGATATGGTTCGGTAAGTTTTAAAAAGGGTGGAACTTGGTTTGTTGTAAAAATTGAGGTTTAGTAATCTTTGAGAATTTTTATAAAAACTTGATTTTTGGTCGAATTTTAGTGAGTGATAACTCGGCTTCCAGACTCCCAAATTATTTTAAACTTATTTCAAATGAACATTGGATCTGTGAAGTTTACGCCGTTTGAAGAACGGATGAAAAATGTTTTAAAACAAGAAAGTTATGCGCGTCGGAAGTTCGGTGTGCAAAACTGAAATTCTGCAAAACTTGCGTACACGACACTGCACGCGACGCGACCAACCTTTTCGGTTTGAGAATCTCGCATAAGCGAGCAGGGAAAAATCCACCCACGCGTACGCTTGACCCTTGAAATAAGCAAAGTGAGTTTTGTGTTTTAAAATGTAATTTTAAACCTCTAAACCTCTATTTTTACTCTTTTAGCCCCTAAACCTTAGTTGTATGTTGAGTGGTGAGAAGAAGGCAGGGAGGAATGGTAACTTGGAGATGAAGAAAGTTTGAAAAAAAAAGATAAATGAATGAATGAATGAATGTAAGGAAAAATGAAAGAAGAAGTATTACTGAAATATGATTAATGATTAATTAAAGAAGCGTGAAAATGTGGCGAGTATGCCGGAGATGCATATATGATTGATGAATGAATGTGGTAAAAATCATGATGAAAAATGTTGAATGTGAGTATGCTTTTAATTTTATCTCTCTGGTTGTAAGCGTGACAAGGCATCGATACCCTCTAATGGTGACAGGGCACAGATACCCTCTAATGGTGACAGGGCACAGATACCCTCTAATGGTGACAGGGCACGGATTCTCTCTAATGATATTAAGGCGCAACAAAGAGACTGTATCCAGGTTAGCTACCGGACATGTCGGGTTGGCTTTATATCTGACAGATGAGACTCATCAGCCATAGGATAGGCATGCATCATATGCATCTATGTGTTTGTTTGGTATGCTTTGTTTGGAATGCTTAACTGATTGCATAAACTACTTGCTACCTGCTTATCTGATGTATATGCTTTCTACCTGTGATTTCCTTGCATGTAGTAATTGTGTGTGTAATAATTGATTTCAGTGGCGATTAGGAGGTTTGGAGAAGTTACGAAAAGGGAATATTAGTATAGAACAAAGATCCTTAGTTAGTTGCCTTATTTACTTTTGGTTTAGTTATGTTTTTATAATATTAAATCATATATCGCAGTTCTAGGATTGTCTTTGGCTTTCTCGAGACATTATATGTTAGATATGTGGACACTGTTGATGAGCGGATAATTTATACGCTTTTTGGCATTACTTTTAGGTAGTTTTTAGTAGGATCTAACTACTTTTAAGGATGTTTTTATTAGTTTTTATGCAAAATTCACATTTCTGGACTTTAATATGAGTTTGTGTGTTTTTCTATGATTTCAGGTATTTTCTGGCTGAAATTGAGGGACCTGAACAAAAATCTGATTCAGGCTGACAAAGGACTGCTGATGCTATTGGATTCTGACCTCCCTGCACTCGAAATGGATTTTCTGGAGCTACATAATTTCAAATGGCGTGATCTCAATGGCGTTGGAAAGTAGACATCCAGAGCTTTCCAGCAATATATAATAGTCCATACTTTGTTTGAGTTTAGACGACGCAAATTAGTGTTCAACGCCAGTTCCATGCTGCATTCTGGAGTAAAACGCCAGAAACACGTCACAAATCAGAGTTAAACGCCAAAAACACGTTACAACTTGGTGATTAACTCCAAGAGAAGCCTCTGCATGTGTAAAGCTCAAGCTCAGCCCAAGCACACACCAAAGTGGGCCCCGGAAGTGGATTTATGCACTAAGACTTATTTCTGTAAACCCTAGTAGCTAGTTTAGTATAAATAGAACTTTTTACTATTGTACTAGGGGTCTTTTTCCCTATTTTCAAATTCATATGTCTTTTGTGGAGGATGGCCATTCGACCATGCCTGGACCATCACTTATATATTTTCAACGGTGGAGTTTCTACACACCATAGATTAAGGGTGTGGAGCTCTGCTGTACCTCGAGTTTTAATGCAATTACTACTATTTTCTATTCAATTCAGCTTATTCTTATTCTAAGATATTCACTGCACTTCAACATGATGGATGTGATGATTCGTGACACTCATCATCATTCTCACCTATGAACGCGTGACTGACAACCACTTCCGTTCTACCTTAGAACGAGTGAATATCTCTTAGATTCCTTAATCAGAATCTTCGTGGTATAAGCTAGAATTATTGGTGGCCACTCTTGAGAATCTGGAAAGTCTAAACCTTGTCTATGGTATTCTGAGTAGGATTCAGGGATTGAATGACTGTGACGAGCTTCAAACTCGCGATTGTTGGGCGTAGTGACAGACGCAAAAGAATCAATGGATTCTATTCCGACATGATCGAGAACCGACAGATGATTAGCCGTGCTGTGACAAGAGAATTTGGACCATTTTCACTGAGAGGATGGGAAGTAGCCATTGACAACGGTGATGCCCTACATACAGCTTGCCATGGAAAGGAGTATGAAGGATTGAAGGAAGGCAGTAGGAAAGCAGAGATTCAACAGGAACAAAGCAGCTCCATACACTTATTTGAAATTCCCACCAATGATTTACATAAGTATCTCTATATTTATTTTATGCTTTATTTATTATTATTTTCAAAAACCATTATAATAATTTGAATCAGCCTAACTGAGATTTACAAGATGACCATAGCTTGCTTCATACCAACAATCTCCATGTGATCGACCCTTACTCACGTAAGGTTTATTTCTTGGATGACCCAGTGCACTTGCTGGTTAGTTGTGCGAAATTGTGAAGAATGTGAGTGAACCATAGTAGTGTGCACCAAGTTTTTGGAGCCATTGCTAAGAATTGTTCAAGTTATGAAAAGAGTAAATCACTATTTTTCCTATCAAGTTTTTGGCGCCGTTGCCGGGGATTGTTCGAGTTTGAAGCCAACGATTATTCAAGATTCCAGCAACAACACCAAGTTTTTGGCACCGTTGCCGAGGATTGTTTGAGTTTGGACAACTGACGGTTCATCTTGTTGCTCAGATTAGATAATTTTCTTTTCAAAAAGTTTTCAAAAATTTTTCAAAAAAATTTTCTCTTTGTTTTCGTTTTTCAAAAAAATTCTTTTTCGAAAAATTCAAAAAAAATCCAAAAAAATTTAATAAAATCATAAAAACCAAAAATATTTTGTGTTTCTTGTTTGAGTATAGAATCAATTTTTAAGTTTGGTGCCAATTGCATCTTTTTAATTTTCTCAAAAATTTTCGAAAATTCATGCATGGTGTTCTTCATGATCTTCAAGTTGTTCTTAGTAATTCTTCTTGTTTGATCTTCATATTTTCTTGTTTTGTGTCTTTAGTTGTTTTTCATATGCATTTTTGCATTCATAGTGTCTAAACATGAAAAATTTCTAAGTATGGAGTCTTGTATATTTTTCTTTTCTTGAAAATTTTTCAAAAATAAGTCTTGATGTTCATCTTGATCTTCAAAGTGTTCTTGGTGTTCATCTTGACATTCATAGTGTTCTTGCATGCATAATTTGTTTTGATCTAAAATTTTCATATTTTGGGTCATATTTATGTTTTTCTCTCTCCTCATTAAAAATTCAAAAAAAATAAAAAAATATCTTTTCCTTATTTCTCTCAAAAATTCGAATCTTTGAGTTGACTTAGTCAAAAAAATTTTAAAATAAGTTGTTTCTTGTTAGTCAAGTCAAGGTTTCAATTTTTAAAAATCTTATCTTTTCAAAATCTTTTTCAAAAATAAAATCTTTTTCATTTTTTTATTTATTTTCAAAAATTTCAAAAAAAAATTGTTTTTCAAAAATCTTTTTCTTAATGTGATTAATTCAAAAATTTGAAGTTTGTTACTTTCTTGTTAAGAAAGGTTCAATCTTTAAATTCTAGAATCATATCTTTTAGTTTCTTGTTAGTGAAGTAATCAATTTTAATTTTAAAAATTAAATCTTTTTCAAAAATAATTTCAATCATATCTTTTTCAAATCATATCTTTTTCAAAATTGATTTCAAAAATCTTTTCAAACTTCTTATCTTTTCAAAATTGATTTTCAAATCTTTTTCAACTAACCAATTTACTTTTTGTTTGTTTCTTATCTTTTTCAAAACTACCTAACTACTTTCCTCTCTCCAATTTTCGAAAATTACCTCACTCTTTTTCAAAATCTTTCTTTTAATTAACTAATTATTTCAAATTTTAATTTTAATTTTATTTCTTCTCTCAATTTTCGAAAATCACTAACTGTTTTTCAAAAAACAATTTTCGAATTTCTCCCTCTCTCATCTTCTTTTATTTATTTATTTAATTACTAACACTCTTCTCTTCATCTTAAAATTCGAACCCTCTCTTCCTCTCTGAGTTCGAATTTTCCTCTTTTCCTTCTTCTATTCTTTTCTTCTTCTACTAACATAAAAGAATCTCTCTACTGTGGTAAAGAGGATCCCTATTATTATTTTTTGTTCCCTTCTTTTTCATATGAGCAGAAGCAAGGACAAGAATATTCTTGTTGAAGCAGATCTTGAACCTGAAAGGACTCTGAAGAGGAAACTAAGAGAAGCTAAATTACAACAATCCAGAGACAACCTTACAGAAATTTTCGAAAAGGAAGAGGAGATGGCAGCCGAAAATAATAATGCAAGGAGGATGCTTGTTGATTATACTACACCTGCTTCCAAGTTTGATGGAAGAAGCATCTCAATCCCTGCCATTGGAGCAAACAATTTTGAGCTGAAGCCTCAACTAGTTGCTCTAATGCATCATAACTGCAAGTTTCATGGACTTCCATCAGAAGATCCCTATCAGTTTTTAACTGAGTTCTTGCAGATCTGTGAGACTGTTACGACTAATGGAGTAGATCCTGAAGTCTACAGGCCCATGCTTTTCCCTTTTGCTGTAAGAGACATAGCTAGAACATGGTTGGACTCACAACCTAAAGAATAGCCTGGACTCTTAGGATAAGCTGGTCACGGCCATCATGACTAAGTTCTTTCCGCCTCAAAAGCTGAGCAAGCTTAGAGTGGATGTTCAGACCTTCAAACAAAAAGATAGTGAATCCCTGATACAAGCAGATGACCAAAAAGTGTCCTTCTGACATGCTTTCAGAGTGGACCATTTTGGATATATTCTATTATGGTCTATTTGATTTCTCTAAGATGTCACTGGACTATTCTGTAGGTGGATCCATTCACCTAAAGAAAATGCCTGCAGAAGCTCAAGAACTCATTGACATGGTTGCAAATAACCAATTCATGTACACTTCTGAGAGGAATTCTGTGAGTAATAGGACGCCTCAGAGGAAGGGAGTTCTTGAAATTGATGCTCTGAATGCCATATTGGCTCAAAACAAAATGTTAACTCAGCAAGTCAACATGATTTCTCAAAGTCTGAATGGATGGCAAAATGCATCCAATAGTACTAAAGAGGCATCTTCTGAAGAAGAAGCTTATGATCCTGAGAACCCTGTAATGGCAGAGGTGAATTACATGGGTGAACCCTACGGGAACAGCTATAATTCTTCATGGAGAAATCATCCAAACTTCTCATGGAAGGATCAACAAAAGCTCTAACAAGGCTTTAATAATGGTGGAAGAAACAGGCTTAGCAATAGCAAGCCTTTTCCATCATCTTCTCAGCAACAGACAGAGAATTCTGAGCAGAGCTCTTCTAACTTAGAAAATATAGTCTCTGATCTGTCTAAGGCCACTTTAAGTTTCATGAGTGAAATAAGGTCCTCCATTAGAAATTTGGAGGCACAAGTGGGCTAGCTGAGTAAGAAAATCACTGAAATTCCTCCTAGTACTCTCCCAAGCAATACTGAAGAGAATCCGAAAAGAGAGTGCAAGGCCATTGACAAAATCAAAATGGCCGAACCTAGAGAGGAAGGGGAGGACGTGAATCCCAATGAGGAAGACCTCATAGGACGTCTCGCAGACAAGAAGGAGTTCCCTATTGAGGACCTAGAGGAATCTGAGACTCATATAGAGACCATAGAGATTCCATTAAATCTCTTTCTGCCATTCATGAGCTCTGAAAACTATTCTTCCTCTGAAGAGGATGAAAATGTAACTCGAGAGCAAGTTGCTCAATATCTAGGAGCCATCATAAAGCTGAATGCCAAGTTGTTTAGTAATGAGACTTGGGAAGATGCACCTCCCTTGCTCATTAGTGAACTAGATATATGGGTTCAGCAAACTTTACCTCAAAAGAAACAAGATCTTGGTAAATTCTTAATACCCTGTACCATGGGCACCATGACTTTTGAGAAGGCTCTGTGTGACCTGGGGTCAGGTATAAATCTTATGCCACTCTCTGTAATGGAGAAACTAGGGATCTTTGAGGTACAGGCTGCCACATTCTCATTAGAAATGGCAGACAAGTCAATAAGACAAGCTTATGAAATGGTAGAGGACGTGTTAGTGAAGGTTAAAGGACTTTACATCCCTGCTGATTTCATAATCTTAGACACTAGGAGGGAGAAGGATGAATGTATCATCCTTGGAAGACCCTTCCTAGCCACAGCAGGAGCTGTGATTGATGTTAACAGAGGAGAATTAGTCCTTCAATTGAATGGGGACTACCTTGTGTTTAAGGCCCAAGGCTATCCATCTTTAAACATAGAAAAGAGGCACGATAAGCTTCTCTCAATATAGAGTCAAACAAAGCCCCCACAATCAAATTCTAAGTTTGGTGTTGAGAGGTCCCAACAATGCTCTGAAAATATGTGAAGCTCCATGAGAGCTCACTGTCAAGCTATTGACATGAAAGAAGCGCTTATTGGGAGGCAACCCAATTTTTATTTATCTATATTTTTATTGTTCTTTTATGTTTTATTAGGTTCATGATCATGTGGAGTCACAAAACAAATAATAAAATTAAAAACAGAATAAAAAATAGCAAAGGAAACAGCACACCCTGGAGGAAGAGCTTACTGGCGTTTAAACGCCAGTAAGGAGCATCTGGCTGGCGTTCAACGCCAGAACAGAGCATGAATCTGGCGTTGAACGCCAGAAACAAGCAGCAGTCTGGCGTTTAAACGCCAGGATTACACCCTGAGGAGAGCTGGTGTTAAACGCCATAAACAAGCATGGAACTTGCGTTCAACACCAGAAACATGCTGCAGATTGGCGTTGAACGCCCAAAACAAGCATTGAGCTAGCGTTTAACGCCAGAAACAAGCATCAACCTGGCGTTAAACGCCAGGATTGCATGCAGAGGGCGTTTTACACACCTAATTGGTGCAAGAATGATAAATCCTTGACACCTCAGGATTTGTGGACCCCACAGGATCACCTCAGGATCTGTGGACCCCACAAGATCCCCACCTACCTCAACTCACCCTCTCTCTTCTTCACACAATCCAATAACACTCTTCCCCAAAAAAAAAACCCTTCACCAATCATCTCAATCTCTCTTCTCCATCACCTCTTTACCACTCACATCCATCCACTCTTCCCCATAAACCCACCTACCTTCAAATTCAAAATCTCTTTCCCACCCAAACCCACCTTAAATGGCCGAACCAAACCCCTCTCCCTCCACTATATAAATCCCTCCATCCGTCTTTATTCTCACACAACACCACCCTCTCTTTTCCCCCTTGGCCGAATACACATCTCTCTCCCTCTCCTCCATATCTTCTTCTTCTTCTTCTATTCTTTCGTATTTTGCTCGAGGGCGAGCAACATTCTAAGTTTGGTGTGGTAAAAGTATAGCTTCTTTGTTTTTCCATAACCACTTATGGCACCTAAGGCCGGACCAGAAAAACCTCTAGAAAGAGGAAAGGGAAGACAAAAGCTTCTACCTCTGAGTCATGGGAGATGGAGAGATTCATCTCAAAAGCCCATCAAGACCACTTCTATGAAGTTGTAGCCAAGAAGAAAGTGATTCCTGAGGTCCCTTTCATGCTCAAGAAAAATGAGTATCCGGAGATCCGACATGAGATTCAAAGAAGAGGTTGGGAAGTTCTAACCAACCCCATTCAACAAGTCGGAATATTAATGGTTCAAGAGTTCTATGCTAATGCATGGATCACTAGGAACCATGATCAAAGTATGAACCCGAATCCAAAGAATTATCTTACAATGGTTCAGGGGAAATGCTTAGATTTCAGTCCGAAAAATGTAAGGTTGGCATTCAACTTGCCTATGATGCAAGAAGATGCACGCCCCTACACTAGAAGGGTCAACTTTGATCAAAGGTTGGACCAAGTCCTTATGGACATATGTGTTGAAGGAGCTCAATGGAAAAGAGACTCAAAAGACAAGCCGGTTCAATTGAGAAGACTGGACCTTAAGCCTGTGGCTAGAGGATGGTTGGAGTTCATCCAACGCTCCATTATCCCCACTAGCAACCGATCCGAAGTAACTGTGGATCGGGCCATCATGATCCATAGCATCATGATTGGAGAGGAAGTAGAAGTTCATGAAGTCATCTCTCTAGAACTCTACAAAGTAGCCGAAAAGCCCTCCACCTTGGCAAGGCTAGCTTTTCCTTATCTCATTTGCCATCTATGCTACTCAGCTGGAGTTGTCATAGAAGGAGACATCCTCATTGAAGAGGACAAGCCCATCACTAAGAAGAGGATGGAGCAAACAAGAGAGGTCATCCATGGATCTTAAGAGATGCATGATAAACCACTATTTTATGGTTTATCTTATGCTCAATTGAGTGATTTTTATCAACTCTTTACCCACTTATTCATATTATTTGCATGAGTTTACGTTTTCCTTCCAGATTTTGTGCTATGATTGAAAACATACTTCTTTGGTCTTATATTTGTTAATATTAATCCTCTTTTATTACCATTAGATGTCGTGATATGTGTGTTAAGTGATCTCAGGGATTACAGGGCATGAATGGCTCAGAGGATGGAAAGGAAGCATGCAAAAGTGGAAGGAATACAAGAAGTTGAAGAAATTGCTAAGCTGTCCAGCCTGACCTCTTCGCACTCAAACGACCATAACTTGAGCTACAGAGGTCCAAATGAGATGGTTCTAGTTGCGTTGGAAAGCTAACGTCCGGGGCTTCCCAATGATATATAATTTGCCATAGCTGTCCCAACGCCAGGCGATGCGAACGCGTGAATCACGCGGTCGCATGACCTGGCAGGAACACAACCCACGCTAATGCGTGGATGACGCCTCCGCGTCACTCTTCCGCGACCTGTACGGACCAGAAAGCACTGGGAGTGATTTCTGGGCTGTTTTTGACCCAGTTTTCAGCCTAGAACAAACAGATTAGAGGCTATAAAGTGAGGAAATGCATCCATTCATAATCATGCCATCATAATTCACAATTTTAGTTTTAGATGTAGTTTTTAGCGAGAGAGGTTCTCTCCTCTCTCTTAGGATTAGGATTTAGGATTTAGGACTTCTCTTAGTTTTAGGAGTGACTCTCAATCCCAGGTTCAATGTTCTTTTACTTTATATTTATCTCTTATTTTCAGATACCATTAATGCTTGCTTGTATTAGTTATGTTGCCTATTTGGCTTATGCTACATTCATGTTATGATTTTCTTATTTAATGTTACTTGAGATATTTTAGTTCAATATTGCTCTTTTTATTCATGTTATTGATCATTCCCAATCTGAAGATATTCTTATTCCAGTAGATTTAATTTCCTTCCCTTTTGGTCTTGGTTAAGAAATCAGTAACTCAGGAGTTATCTTAGCTCAACATAATTGATAACTGTTATCGTGCTAATTGAACTGAACTTCAATAATTCCAACCCTTTCTTAGGAAATAAATAGGATTCGAAGGTCTAATTAATTAGTCCCTTGACTTTCCTTTGCTTTAGCAAAGGTTAACTAAGTGGAATTAAGATTCAACTTTCATTATTTTTGATAGGAATAACTAAGTCTGGACTTCCAATTTCTCATACCTTGCCAAAGGATTTGCTTTACAGTATTTATTTATTTTAATTGTCATTTGAATTACTTGTCATACTTTCCCCTTATTTCCAAAACCCCCAATTTTACCTTTTTCATAGCCAATAATAAGAACATACCTCCCTGCAATTCCTTGAGAAGACGACCCGAGGTTTAAATACTCGGTTATCAATTTTAAAGGGGTTTGTTACTTGTGACAACCAAAACGTTTGTACGAAGGAATTTCTGTTGGTTTAGAATCTATATCTACAACGCGATTATTTTTATAAAATTCTTTACTAGCAAAAATCCTAACGTCAAAATGGCGCCGTTGCCGGGGAATTGCAAACGTGTGCCTTATTATTGGTTATTGTAAATATTTTTCAATATATATATATATATATAAATTTTCTTTTACTTGTTTATTTGTTTTCTCTCTTCCCTCTTATTTCTGATAACTATTATGAATTTTCACCCCTCTCGCTTTGAGTTTGGTTCTAATTTTGTTGCAATGAATGGAAGCTATAACAGGACTATGAATCAAGGTCTAAGCAATCAAAGATGGATGGAGCCACAAGGATCCAATCAACCCTTTAGGCAACAACACCATCCTAGATACCATGGACAAAGATCATTTTACAATGCATGTCCAACTGATAGATTCGGTGGACCGCCTTGTAGCTAACAACACGCCCCACCCTGTGCTCAGAGACCATCCTTCCAACACAGCCCCAATCCACCATACTCACGAGCTTCTTTTCACCATTCACTACCACATGATCCTTATCCACCCCAACGCCAATTCAATTACTCCCAAGAACCACCACTCTCCTACAAACCATGTTCATATCCATCAAGCTAAAAATCACAGGTTCACTTCGAAGAATCAGTAAACCAATTCAATACAACCCTTCAGCAACTGGAGCAGGCAATAAATCAACTATCTTCCAGACATTCAGCCACTCAACAGACTCCCATGGCTTTATTTAGAGAATCTAATGAAGAATGTATTGTGAAGAAGACACAAGGAACTCCAGTGGACAGCATAGAGCACAACTTCGTACTAGAACAAGTAGAGGATGCTGTCATTATAGAAGAAGAAGAGTTGGTTGAAGATTTAGGAGATGCTGAACCTCCACGGGAAAACAGAGTCATGGAAGACCCCGTCAAGGATGTTACAACTGATGCTAAAGAGGATGTTGCACAACCTCCAATGCGGATATCTTATGAAGAACTAGACGGAGTAACTCAAGACGCATGTTTCTTTGATGATGATAATCACCAGTCAAGTCCTCCTAATGACGAACTTGCATCCTCAAGTGAATTCTTTGAGACAGAAGAATCTTCCCCGAGTGAACATGAAGATGATGCTGAGATAGATTTTTCTCAACCTCCAATATATGACTTGAGCGATGATGAGGGAGAATTTGAAGACTCTGATCAAGACATGGTTGAAGTGGAAGAAATTTGCAACAAAGTGGAGAAATTCACAGAAGAGCACAAGGGAGTAAAACTTACAGAACCACTGGAACCACCTATCCCGAGGCCACTACCACCCAATACAAGCTTCAAGTGGGTAAAATCCTTAGCTTTTATCTTTATTTTTCCACTTGAATATGGTTTACTTGAAACAGATGGTCAGCTTAGAGCTCTTTGCGGCTTTAAGAGGAAAAGGGACATGGCTCGTACTCAGAGCTGGTGCACAAGGTTCAATAAGGTTCCACACTTCAACTCGAAGCGCACGGATTGGTATCATGCTCAATTAAATGGTTCACGAAGAACGTTTGGTCACCATGGTGAGAATCTACTTTTTAAACCGCCCGGATGGAATCATGTAGATCAAGACAGAGGCGGATTTAAAAGCAAAGCTTGGGATCATGGATCCTATCCTGACATTTGTCATCCCGGGAGCCTGAAAATTTGTTTGAAGTTGCTCAAAAGCTTTACATGCCTAGTTTGGGACTCCGGAGGCTATTGGCATTCCAAGCATTGGTGGAGATTTCTGGATGAATTTAAACATAAGCCGCCATAACAGGAAGCTCAACCAATGTCCAACTTAAGGACTTTAACTAAAAGTGCTAGGTGGGAGACAACCCACCATGGTAAGATCGTTTCTTTTTCATTTTTATCTAGTATTATTTGTTTTCGAGTTTTATTTTATTTTATTGTATTAAACCTGGAATTTTGCATAACATTCATATTAGCATTGCATTATGCATACTGCATTATTAAAAAAAAAAAAAGCACGCACGCGACGCGGCAGCGTCGCTGATGCGTCCGCGTCATATGTGCGTTGTGAAGAAGAGAAATCGAACAGAGAGTCACGCGAGAGTGTGGCTGGAGGCGTGCCAGTGGCACAAATCGTCCCACGCGACCGCGTCGCTGACGCATCCGCGTCACATGGGAATAATGGCCTCCTACGCGACCGCGTGACCCACGCGGCCGCGTGCCCTGATTTTCGACGTACAAAGGGTGCACAACGAATTATTGTGCGAGAGTGGTGCTGGATTGGTGCTGGACGCACAATCTCTATCACGCGACCGCGTCGCCGATGCGTCCGCGTCATTCCCTTCTCAAGCCCACTCACGCGATCGCGTCACCCCAAATTTGGCAAAAATAAAAATTCAAACAGAGTGTTGTGCGAGCGTGAGGCTGCCCTCGCGCCAGTAGCATAACCTGAGTCACGCGTCCGCGTGACTGACGCGACCGCGTCGATTAATTTAAGCGCCAATCGCGCGACCGCGTACCCCACGCGTCCGTGTCGCTTACGCCGCACAATTTTTTCAACGCAGCCAAATATCTTATCTTCTCTTCGCTATACCTAATTCTTTTCTTCCTTTCTTATTTCTTTTCTTCCTTCTTCTTCCTTTTCTTACTTTCTTCTTCTCATCTTTTTCACCTCCATTCTATTTTATTTAATTTATTTGCATACTTTCTTCCATTGCATTTTAATTTTGTGCATCTTTTTATTTTCTTTTCTAAATTTATTAGTTTTTCCATTGGTGTTACTTGTTCATATTCAACTGTTGTGTCTTTTCTGGTATTATTTTGGTACTCAGTGACTTGTTTTACACTGTTGGGTAATATTGTTTAAGTCAATGCTATTCTTTTATGATATTTGTATTAATTTTGTATTGACATGAATTTATATTATCTTGCACTCTCTTTCCCATTGTTGCAAATTTTTGCACTCTTGCTTTGCCATGTACTTCTACTGTTTTCTCACTTGCATGTTGTAGCTACCATGTAATTGAGACCCTTGTTATCTGGCATTAACACCCATATTTTATTTATTTTCTATCTTTATTTTTGGGTTATTTTTCTTTTCCCTCTTCTTTCAGGATGGCCACCACGAAGGGAGAGGAAAAGCTTCTTAATGGGAAGACAAACAAGTCCACCTGCACAATCTTTGGAGAAAGACATCAGTTGGAGCAACCCATCTACTTATACATCTTAGCATGCACCGAGGACGGTGCAATCTTTAAGTGTGGGGAGGTCGACACCGATCTCCATAGGTTAGTACTTTCTTGTCTCAACACCAATGTTTAAACTTTCTTTGTAGCTAGTTGTTGCATTTGCATATTTATTTGATTTTGTGCATATTTTACCACTTGGTTGAAGAAATATTTTCTTTTTCAAGAAATTTTTATAGTATTTCACTAATTTAAATTGAAAAATTTGTGTTAAACTTGTTTTGAAGTTGTATTTGGAATATGGTTTTTGAGCCAAAGAACAAACAACCTGTGAGATTTTGAGCTTATTTATATGGTTACATTATTTAACCATAAATTTTTATTCTTGTGTGTTTTCTTCTCTATAATTGTAATCTTTACTTTGTTCCATTCTATATGTCCATTATTTAGTATATTTACATGCTTGCATATGATTGAGGCCATT
>NC_029778.3:57084010-57134879 GCF_000817695.3 Arachis duranensis
CTCAGCCCCATTACAACCCTGAAAAGACCTCATGATGTTTGCATTGGTATGCTAAATATTTTTTGATTGATTAGATGAGGAACAAAAGTTTAGAAAGCATGATTAGAGAAGAGTAGAGAGATTGACCCTAGACACTTGAGAGATTTGAGCGCATATACACTACCAGTGAGGGTTCAATGCTTGATTCTATGTTCCCTGCTTTCATGAGCTATCTTCTTACAAGCTTACTTGTTTTCACTGTATGATTTGAATTAGTGAAATCTGATTTATGTTTGTCTTGGAGAACTTATTTATTTTTAACCAAGTAGGTAGAAACATTTTGCATTTAGTTGCATTCATAGGTTGTATCTCATACATTCTATCATTCCTCTTCATCTCTTTATAATTTCTCTTGAGCTTAGCATGAGGACATGCTATTGTTTAAGTGTGGGGAGGTTGATAAACCACTATTTTATGGTTTATCTTATGCTCAATTGAGTGATTTTTATCAACTCTTTACCCACTTATTCATACTATTTGCATGAGTTTACGTTTTCCTTCCGGATTTTGTGCTATGATTGAAAACATGCTTCTTTGGTCTTATATTTGTTAATATTAATCCTCTTTTATTACCATTAGATACCATGATATGTGTGTTAAGTGATATCAGGGATTACAGGGCATGAATGGCTCAGAGGATGGAAAGGAAGCATGCAAAAGTGGAAGGAATACAAGAAGTTGAAGAAATTGCTAAGCTGTCCAGCCTGATCTCTTCGCACTCAAACGACCATAACTTGAGCTACAAAGGTCCAAATGAGATGGTTCTAGTTGCGTTAGAAAGCTAACGTCTGGGGCTTCCCAATGGTATATAATTTGCCATAGCTGCTCTGATGCCAGATGACGTGAACGCGTGGATCACGCGGCCGCGTGACCTGGCAGGAACACAACCGACGCTAACGCGTGGACGACGCCTCCGCGTCACTCTTCCGCGACCTGTACAGATGAGAAAGCGTTGGGAGTGATTTCTGGGCTGTTTTTGACCCAGTTTTCAACCCAGAACACATAGATTAGAGGCTATAAAGTGAGAGAATGCATCCATTCATAATCATGCCATCATAATTCACAATTTTAGTTTTAGATGTAGTTTTTAGTGAGAGAGGTTCTCTCCTCTCTCTTAGGATTAGGATTTAGGATTTACGACTTCCCTTAGTTTTAGGAGTGACTCTCAATCCCAGGTTCAATGTTCTTTTACTTTATATTTATCTCTTATTTTCAGATACCATTAATGCTTGCTTGTATTAGTTATGTTGCCTATTTGGCTTATGTTACATTCATGTTATGATTTTCTTATTTAATGTTACTTGAGATATTTCAGTTCAATATTGCTCTTTTTATTCATGTTATTGATCATTCCCAATCTGAAGATATTCTTATTCCAGTAGATTTAATTTCCTTCCCTTTTGGTCTTGGTTAAGAAATCAGTAACTCAAGAGTTATCTTAGCTCAACATAATTGATAACTTTTATCATGCTAATTGAACTGAACTTCAATAATCTCAACCCTTTCTTAGGAAATAAATAGGATTCGAAGGTCTAATTAATTAGTCCCTTGACTTTCCTTTCTTTAGCAAAGGTTAACTAAGTGGAATTAAGATTCAACTTTCATTATTTTTGATAGGAATAACTAAGTCTGGACTTCCAATTTCTCATACCTTGCCAAAGGATTTGCTTTAAAGTATTTACTTATTTTAATTGTCATTTGAATTACTTGTCATACTTCTCCCTTATTTCCAAAACCCCTAATTTTACCTTTTTCATAGCCAATAATAAGAACATACCTCCCTGCAATTCCTTGAGAAGACGACCCGAGGTTTAAATACTCAGTTATCAATTTTAAAGGGGTTTGTTACTTGTGACAACCAAAACGTTTGTACGAAGGGATTTCTGTTGGTTTAGAATCTATATCTACAACGCGATTATTTTTATAAAATTCTTTACTAGCAAAAATTCTAACGTCAATGCATGAGGAAGCTCATCATCAAGAAATCCCTGAGATGCCTCAAGGGATGCATTTTCCTCCAAACAATTATTGGGAACAACTCAACACTTCTCTCGATGGATTGAGTCATGATATGAACCAATTAAGGGTGGAACACCAAGAGCACTCCATCATTCTCAATGAGATTAGAGAAGATTAAAGAGTTATGAGGGAGGAACAACAAAGGCAAGGAAGAGACATAGAGGAGCTCAAGAACACCATTGGTCCTTCAAGGAGAAGGCGTCACCATCACTAAGGTGGACTCATTCCTTAACTTCCTTGTTCTTATCTCTCTATTTTTCAGTTTTTGAGCTTCATGTTTGTCTATGTTTGTGTCTTTATTACATGATCATTAGTATTTAGTAACTATGTCTTAAGGCTCTGAATAATTCCATGAATCCTTCACCTTTCTTAAATGAAAAATGTTTTTAATACAAAAGAACAAGAAGTACATGAGTTTCGAATTCATCCTTGAAATTAGTTTAATTATATTGATGTGGTGACAATATTTTTTGTTTTCTGAATGAATGCTTGAACAGTGCATATTTTTTATCTTGTTGTTTATGAATGTTAAAATTATTGGCTCTTGAAAGAATGATGAACAAGAGAAATGTTATTGATGATCTGAAAAATCATAAAATTGATTCTTGAAGTAAGAAAAAGCAGTGAAGAACAAAGCTTGCGAAAAAAAAAGTGGCGAAAAAAATATAAAAGAAAAAGACAAAGAAAACAGAAAAAGCCAATAGCCCTTAAAACCAAAAGGCAAGGGTAAAAAGGATCCAAGGCTTTGAGCATCAATGGATAGGAAGGCCCAAGGAAATAAAATCTAGGCCTAAGCGGCTAAATCAAGCTGTCCCTAACCATGTGCTTGTGGCATGCAGGTCCAAGTGAAAAGCTTGAGACTGAATGGTTAAAGTCGTGATCCAAAGAAAAAAGAGTGTGCTTAAGAGCTCTGGACACCTCTAACTGGGGACTTTAGCAAAGCTGAGTCACAATCTGAAAAGGTTCACCCAGTCATGTGTTTGTGGCATTTATGTATCCGGTGGTAATACTGGAAAATAAAGTGCTTTGGGCCACGGCCAAGACTCAAAGTAGCTGTGTTCAAGAATCAACATACTTAACTAGGAGAATCAATAACACTATCTGAACTCTGAATTCCTAGAGATGCCAATCATTCTAAACTTCAAAGGATAAAGTGAGATGCCAAAACTGTTCAGAAGCAAAAAGCTACAAGTCCCGCTCATCTAATTAGAACTAATATTCATTGATATTTTGAGATTTATAGTATATTCTCTTCTTTTATCCTATTTGATTTTCAGTTGCTTGGGGACAAGCAACAATTTAAGTTTGGTGTTGTGATGAGCGGATAATTTATACGCTTTTTGGCATTGTTTTTAGGTAGTTTTTAGTAGGATCTAGCTAATTTTAGGGATGTTTTTATTAGTTTTTATGCAAAATTCACATTTATGGACTTTAATATGAGTTTGTGTATTTTTCTATGATTTCAGGTATTTTCTGGCTAAAATTGAGGGACCTGAGCAAAAATCTGATTCAGGCTGACAAAGAACTGCTGATGTTGTTGGATTCTGACCTCCTTGCACTCGAAATGGATTTTCTAGAGCTACAGAACTCCAAATGGCGCGCTCTCAATGGCATTAGAAATTAGAAATATATAATAGTCCATACTTTGTTCGAGTTTAGACGACGCAAACTGGCGTTCAACGCCAGTTCCATGCTGCATTCTGGAGTAAAACGCCAGAAACACATCACAAACCAGAGTTAAACGCCAAAAACACGTTAAAAATTGGAGTTTAACTCCAAGAGAAGCCTCTGCACGTGTAAAGCCCAAGCTCAACCCAATCACACACCAAAGTGGGCCCCGGTAGTGGATTTCTGCACTAAGACTTATTTCTGTAAACCCTAGTAGCTAGTTTAGTATAAATAGAACTTTTTACTATTGTACTAGGGGTCCTTTTCCCTATTTTCGAATTCATATGTATTTTGTGGAGGCTGGCCATTCGGCCATGCCTGGACCATTACTTATGTATTTTCAATGGTGGAGTTTCTACACACCATAGATTAAGGGTGTCGAGCTCTGCTGTACCTCGAGTTTTAATGCAATTACTACTATTTTCTATTCAATTCAGCTTATTCTTGTTCTAAGATATTCACTGCACTTCAACATGATGGATGTGATGATCCGTGACACTCATCATCATTCTCACCTATGAACGCGTGACTGACAACAACTTCCGTTCTACCTTAGAACGAGTGAATATCTCTTAGATTCCTTAATCAGAATCTTTGTGGTATAAGCTAGAATTATTGGCGGCCACTCTTGAGAATCCGGAAAGTCTAAACCTTGTCTGTGGTATTCCGAGTAGGATTCAGGGATTGAATGACTGTGACGAGCTTCAAACTTACGATTGTTGGGCATAGTGACAGACGCAAAAGAATCAATGGATTCTATTCTGACATGATCGAGAACCGACAGATGATTAGCCATGCTGTGACAAGAGCATTTGGACCATTTTCACTGAGAGGATGGGAAGTAGCCATTGACAACGGTGATGCCCTACATACAGCTTGCCATGGAAAGGAGTATGAAGGATTCAAGAAAGGCAGTAGGAAAGCAGAGATTCAACAGGAACAAAGCAGCTCCATACACTTATCTGAAATTCCCACCAATGATTTACATAAG
The DNA here is from genome assembly GCF_000817695.3 of Arachis duranensis. Classification (NCBI taxonomy): domain Eukaryota; kingdom Viridiplantae; phylum Streptophyta; class Magnoliopsida; order Fabales; family Fabaceae; genus Arachis; species Arachis duranensis. The sequence continues at coordinate 57,088,728 of NC_029778.3, forward strand.
TATCTTTATCTTTATTTTATGCTTTATTTATTATTATTTTCGAAAACCATTATAATCATTTGAATCAGCCTAACTGAGATTTACAAGATGACCATAACTTGCTTCATACCAACAATCTCCGTGGGATCGACTCTTACTCACGTAAGGTTTATTACTTGGACGACCCAGTGCACTTGCTGGTTAGTTGTGCGAAGTTGTGAAGAATGTGAGTGAACCATAGTAGTGTGCACCAAGTTTTTGGAGCCATTGCTAAGAATTGTTCAAGTTATGAAAATAGTAAATCACAATTTTACTTATCAACTGTTATCATGCTAAGAACCTCTGGTTCTCACCCCATACATATTTTGTGATTTTTAGATGCAGCACGTGAGGCACCTCGCTGAGGCATGCAGGAAGCTTCTAATAGCGGGTTTCTTTGTCTTTGGAGATTTATTTCGGATATATATACCTATTATGGGACATACAATGCATTACAGATGTATGATCATTACGCTTCAACCGGGTTATTCTATTCCACCTCTTAGAAAGAAATGAACTTAAATCAAAATACTTAATAGCATGGCGATACATTTATACAAAACTTCTACCCCGAGCACACGCAATGGAGCCATAGACAGTCAAGTCAAATCCAATCCACGAAATAATTTGATCTATGGACAACATCGTTGTGGTAAAGGCCGTAATGCCGGAGGAATCATTACCGCATGGCATAGAGGGGGAGGTCATAAGCGTCTATACCGTAAAATCGATTTTCGCCGGAATGAAAAAGACATATATGGTAGAATCGTAACCATAGAATATGACCCTAATCAAAATGCATACATTTGTCTCATACACTATGGGGATGGTGAGAAAATATATATTTTACACCCCAGAGGGGCTATAATTAAATATATATATATGTAGTTATTATTCACACACACACACACACACACACACACACACACACACACACACACACATATACACTTATGTGCTCTAGCCAGTTATCTTCGCAAGCCAAGTCTTGAGCCTTGTTATTCGTATCATGGAACGCTTTAGTATATATCCACGTTTAGTCTAACCTTATCTTGTTCCATTTACTGCCTACGTACCGTGAGTGTTGTGCTTTTCAATTTAACGATTTTGCTTTACCCTTTCTTTAAAGGCTCCTAGTTATAACTCTTTTTCACTATATTGTATATAAAATTTATCTTTTAGAGGTCGTAATACCTCACCAGCTCTGTCTTATGACTTAAGCATAAGTCTCTCTGTGGTAGGATTTTACAGCCACTGCACTTGGAGCACCCATTATCACCGCCGTTGCACGTGCTCGTCGAATCTGCTGTTGTTGCTGCTATCCCTATCGCATCCTTTGTCACAGTTGTTGTTTATAACACCCCGATTCTCCACAGAGTTATCCTCAGAAATTATGTCATGAGAAATTTGATAAATATCAGAGAATCACCACATCATAAAATAATAAGGTGGATTTAGACTTGATAAGTGAAAAGAATAGATATACCGCGAGAGATAGATAAAAGCGTGTCCTAAACCAAAAACCATATTGATAACGATGAATTTGACCGTCGAGTTAAATTCATCTATGGGATCTTTACTACTAGCTTTTCTTGACTAAATTAGCTTAGTAGAACGTTCAACACTTGATCTAAAGTTGAGATACTCTCTGCGGCTAATATCTCAATTGCCAGTTGTTCAAACTGATACGGTTTGAAAACGATAATCTTACGGTTTAATTATTGAACCGTTTTCTTTCCTCTATTTGGAAATTTGGCCAAATCTTTAAGGAAACTATCTTCAATCTAAATTCATGAATCCTCTAGAAATATTATATAAAAGAAAAATAAAGAACCGAAATACCTAGCTTAATTAAAATCTAACCAAACCTAAACCGAACCGAATTTTTCTTAACAAAACCACTCTCTAGATTAAGCCACATAACCACAATTAAACCCCTCCCACCATTCTATTTTTGCTGGCCAAACCTCAGCCACAAGTTGGCCAAGAATGATGAGTCATTAGGAAGTAATTAATGAAGAGATACATGCCATTAAATATCATCCTTCCTTGATTTGGTGGCAACGTACCACATCATTCACCAGTCACCACACTATAAATAGACATGCTCACCCTCATTTCTGAAGCTTTAACAAAAGAATAAGAGAAGGAGGATAATTTGAGATATTAGAAGCTAAAAATGGAGAGTGATTGGAGGAAAGAACAACCGAGGAGATTGAGAGCTTGGAGCCGAACTTTCCAACCTCCATCAAGCCTTCATCAAGTTACAAATGTGATCTTCACCTCACCATCTTGATTCTAGGAGTTCCTTGAGCATGATCTTCTTTTCCATCCTCCTTTAAGGCTTCCCAAAATCCCAGCTCAAGGAGGAGCCTTGAATGAAGAGATAAAAAAAAGCTAGGACCGATTTCTTGAGCAAGGGTGAACTCCATTGAGGTAGGGGTTATGCTAGTGTAATTCTATATTTGTGTTTATGTGAATGATAATTGTTGATGATTTTATGAGTAATTTTTGCTACTTATGATGTTAAATTATGCATGATAAAGATAAGAAGATGATTAAGAGGTGAGGAGAAGCTTAGGAAACCGGAAAGATTAGTTGGAACCTAAGTCAAATTCTACCGATATGGTTACTAAAATTAGGCAGCAACATGTGCGAAATTCTGGGAAAATTCTAGTCACTCAAAAATCGTGTAATAATTCCCTGGTAATCCTTGATGAGGTTAGATCATTCTCTCAAAATTTCAGAATTTTATGATGAGTAGTTTGGAAGATAAAAATATTTGAAAGTAAATGATTTCTGCTGAAAAGTCAGTTTTTGAATTAATCCAGTAGCAACTTCCAACCTACACAACTTTTGATTCTGATGGGTTTTTAGGTTGAAATCAAAGAGAGTCAAAATATTATCATGTGAATAATAGTGGTTCCAAATTTTTAGGTAATTCCATTATTATAGAATTAAAAACGCAATTTACAAAATGGAATGTTCACTATTTTATTGACATGCAATTTCTGAAACTCGTTGATAATTCCAGTGACTTGTTTGAGTTACTAATATTGATCTTAAACTCCAAATTGAGTGAAAATTGTTTTTATAGAACTCTTATGATGTATGTTTTGTTCTCTCAAAAGTTTAGAATTTTAGAAGCTATGGATTAGAAGTTATAGGCTTTAACATTTTACTGCTCATTAAAGGTTAAACAAGATTTACAAACTTAGAGCAGTAAATTCCTTGATAGATATCTCCTAAGGCCAAAAAGCTTTTTTGATGAAACCAAAACCAAATGAAATCCTATGGTGTCTAATTTATTCAGTTCAAATTTCAGAGCCATGGCTATTCTAGAAAATCAGTTATGCACTTTGGAAGTTAACCGGTTCACCGGTTAATCAAATAGAAACCTCTCAAAATAGAATAAGCACAACTTTTGTTCTGAAAATGAGACTGCTTTAAAACTTGAACCAAGTGAAACTTGAGTTTAATACAAACGCGTTGGCATAAAGTTTATACAAATCTGAGTCTGTTTGTTATATTAATTGTTAAATAGAAGACTGATCACCAAGGAGGCATTAGGCTAAACAAGTCAGGAAATTGAATAAGAATATAAGTTGTCCCTATGAATGTTTAGAGTTAAATGGTGATGTGGAGGTATGTGAAATTAAATGGTGATGCAGAGGTAAGCTTAAGTTATGTGGTGATTCAGAGGTATGTGCATTTAAAAGGTGATGCGGAGGCTTGATGAAAAGAAAGAAAATAAGAAACCATGAATGGATAATGAATCATGAGAACTATTTTTTTGAATGGGCCTTTGTGCCGAAATGCTAATATGGAAGTGCCTGCCTAACTGATAGTCTGATACTGCTAATGCGGGAATGTCCGCCTAACTGATAGCATAATGTATGTTGAATGAGCCTTGTGCCAAATTGCTACTGTGAAAGGGCCCGCCTAACTGATAGCATAACTGATAGCATAATGTATGCGAGAATGTCTGCCTAACTGACATACCTATGATGATAATTGTGTCTGACTGATATGGTAAAGAAACCATATTTGGGGTTCGCCCCGAGTAATGTCGGGTTACGGGTAGACAACTAACGTATGAGCTCATGGCCTGCACTAGGTACATGCATGCATCATAAATTGTTTGCACATTTGATTGTGATTGTTTACTGTTTATTCTTTCTGCTATGTGCTATCTGCTTCTTGTTAACCTTCTATTCCCTATTTCTTGTTTGTATTTTTAAAATTATATGATTTAACTTTCTCCAAAGCTTAGAATAAGGTAATAAAGTTAGGAATAATAGTCATAGAGAATAGTATGAGAATGGCATTAATCCCAAAGAAAGATGCCAAGAAGGAGTTATGTCAGAGCCCGCAATAAGGAAGTAGCTGAGAGACTTGGCAAGTGATTTATTACAAATAGAGGCAGAACTCTAGGTTTCATGAGAGAGATATGTTTTCATGACGTCGCCTTACTGGGAACCATATAGGTTCTCACCCCTTCCTTTTCCCTTTCCCCCACAGATGGGAGATCCAGTCTTGGTCGCTGGCACTGGAGTTATATTCAGAGAAAAAGCATCGAAAGAGGATATGATTTTGAACCCTGCAGGAGGTGCTCGAGACTAGTCCTAAGATGATGCCTGCAGACTTGTGCCCCGATGGTGAGAAGAATGTAGGATAGATGATCTTTGTTCCTTAGACTTTTCTTTTCCTCACTTTTGTATCATTTTTTTAGGGGTAGAACTTGATCTTTTCTTTTCTTTGTTAGTCCGGGTACCAGTTTAGGGGTTTTCTATATGAACCAGGTATTCTGGAAAGTTATCATTTGTATATAAGTCTATATGTATATATATATATATATAGCTAAGCGTGTCAAGTTTGTATGAACTAACTTAAGACGTATATATGTATGAAAGCTTTTTTGTAATCTTGTTGCTATTTTAATTTTGCTATTAGTTTGGTGTTTATTTTATATTGTATATCTCTGAAGATTGCTAATAGGTTTGTTAAGAAAGACATATGATAAAAATAACCTAACATACGCGATTCCATTAGTACGAAAGGCTCATATGTAGTAAGTATTACCGAGTCTAGAGTATTATAGGCCTACTGGAAAGTAACACCTTGAAGGTTGTGGTAGGCTTAGAGAAGGGGGGTTGAATCTATGCCTTCCTTTGATTTTGCTGTTATTACCCTTTTAAAATAACTTTGCAATTCTGATTCTGTTCGAACTGAGCAGCGGAAATTTATGAGACAATTTGTTTTTGTCTCATAAAAATTAGAAAACAAAACACAGCAGAGAAGAGAAAAGCTAACACCAGCAAGTATCCTGGTTCGGTTGCCTTGTGCTATGCAACCTACATCCAGTCTCCTCCACAACTATGGAAGAATTTCACTATAGTTAACAGTATTACATAAACCAATAACACAGGATTGACCCAATCCTTTCACACTCAAGTTCTAACCTAACTTGACATTGGCTATACTAATACCTAACTATACCTCTTAGTGCTAATCCAACTAAGAAAGGGATACCTTACAGGTACAAGATACAAGACACAATCATACCTAAAGAAATCAGAAAACAACTCTAGGCTTTTCTCTCAAGTGTATCTCTCAGCCTTTTTTCACTCATGGTTTTTTCTCAAGCTTTCTCACACTGCCTTTTCTCTCAAGAAATTACAGAAAGATAAGCTTAGAAAAGTATATTACAATCAGCAAAACATGAAGGAGATTGACTTCATCAGCAGCCTCTTTTCTATATGCAAAACCAGATTCACAAACCTCAGCTTGAGTTCTTCAGTATTGGCCGAATGCTTCTTTGAAAGAAAGCATTATCCAAGTAGATGAACTTCCTAACAGAACACTGTTCTCACACTCTGGTTTTTTTCTCCTTGGTTTCTGAATGAACAACAAATCTCTTTTATCTCCTAGCATGTTGATGGGTTCATCTTCCTAGGTCAGCTCCTTGAGCACTGAGCTTTTCCAACCCCCAAGCTCACTTTTTCTTCTCAAACATCAAAGTAGGACCTTTGCTTCTGACTTTTCCAACTTGACCGAAAGCCATGAAGGAGTAATCGAAAATGTCTTCCAATGGTCAACCAAATCTGAACCATAGAGATGCAACTTGGTCCCCAAGAATCTCTTGTGACTGTGGATTTGTAGCAGTGAAGAATAGAGATCAACTTTTCCTTTGAATGCCATTTTCGGATAGAGCAGAGAGTTGGGAAGAAAGGATGAAGATCTGATGCATGCAAGATGAGATGGATTACCTTTCTTACGCTTGATTTGGCTTGAAGTTTCTGTTTTAGCTTCTGTGTTTCAATCTTCAACTCTCTCTCTCTTGCTTTTTTGGTTACTAGCTTAGGGAGGAACCTTTTTCTCTCTTTCTCTTTCTTACTTTTTTGATGCCATGATTTGACTTGATTAGAGAGGAGAGGAACGTTGCTTTGGTAAAAGCAAGTGAGAGGAAATGAGGACTTGAATCTTGTATTAGAAGCTTGGTTCAACTTGAATTGTTGGACACGGGCTTGGATCGGATCACTTCTTTTTGCCCGTTTTGATTTTTCAGCCTTGTTTCCTCATGGGCTTTGTTTATTTATTTACTCACCAGCCTTGCTATATTATTTTCATACTAATTTGGGCTGCTGAACTAAGTTTTGGCCTGCAACATATAATAAATAATTAGTAACATATAATTATTGACACTTAACACTAATTATTTATTTTGTCCAAAAATAATGTTTGTCATCACTAATTAATTTAGTTAATTTCTTAACTCAACAATCTCCCCCTTGATGACAAACATGATTTAAGAAATAATCAAAAGGAAGTGAATTTGAGTAAGGTTTAGAAACTCCCTTTGATTTTTGTCATTTGCTTTTATGTTGCTCCCCTTTTCCTTTTCAGTATTAGCTCCCCCTGGATTTATGCTTTCCTCTTTGTTCCTGTTATGCATTGTACTTAAAGAAAGCACAATAAAGAGCTATGCACATTTATCTTGTATAAGAGATATCAAATGAGCTACATCACATAATCAGCCCAACATCAAGCTAATATCAGTAGCAAAAGGATTCAGCATGTGAAATCAAATTTTAGTGCAGCAATTAGACAGAAATCCGAAAGAGTTACTAGTAGCTGCATCAACACCAAAAAATTACCATCCTTCTAGTGCTATTCTAGTGCTATTACTCCCCCTTTTGTCATCAAGGGTGGAAAATAAACAAGATAAACAAAAACATCAATACAAATCCTGCAAGAAAAGGTTAGATCACAGTCCAAAGTTCTAACTAAACCAACAAAAGTGCAGCAGTATTTAGAGTTATTACATTCATCCAAAATAAAAATAGTTCAACAGTTGCAAAATTAATAGAATTCATGAGACAAAAAGAGAGCAGTAGCAGTAGTTTTCATGAGACAAATCTTAGGCATCAAACCATCCCCCTCCGAAGCAGCTTCCTCTTCAGCATCAGTGGCAATGTCTTCATCATTTTGAAGGTTCAATGAAGGTCATGAGCACAGTCACCCTATCCCTCGATTTCTTCAGAAAGTTCTCATGCTTGCTAGCTAGTTTCCTTTGTTCCTTGCTCATGGCAATCAAGTGATTTGATTGGGAGACAAACTCTTGAGCAACATCCCTGACCACATTCAGCAGAGTGGATTTCTTCCCAGTGGAGATGGAAGTACCCTCAGTGGAGGGAGTAGTAGAATCCTCAGGGATAAAGTCCTCATCTTCATCATCTAGGACGACTCTTTTAGATCTAGTGGGTCCTTTGTTCTGTTTCACTGAACCACCTCCTTTTAGATATGAATGTCTATTTCATATTTCTCATTGGTCAAGTCAACACCAAAATACTCAAAAATACAAGTTAGAAACATGCCATAAGGAAGAGCTTTGTCCTTTTCACTTCTAACAGAATCAAACATGTATCTAACCATTAAATATGCAAATGAAATTTCAGTTTTGGTGAGAATGGCATATAAAACAAGAGTGTCAGTGTATGAAACCCTTTGATATGAACCACTTTGAGGAAGTATAATGTGGTTGACCATTCGGTGCAACTGAGCACATTCATATCCTAGGGCTTTGTGTGTGGGTGTAATGCCATCTATTAAGGAGACATGTTCACAAATACTAGCCAGGGCATTATTGTAAGAAACACCAACTCCTTCATCCCACTTAACTGACGTGTATGCACAAGGCCCAACATCAGTATACTTCAAAGCTTCACTGATGGTCTCATTGTTTAAAATGATATCTCGGCCCTTGACATACGAATGAGCAGTGCCTTCATGATAAGTCATGCTTGCATAAAACTCTTTGACCAACAAGGGATAAACAGGTTTTTTGATGTCAAAAAGGTGATTCCAGTCCAGAAAAATTAAGTTGTCAACAAAAGGAAAATCTTTTCTTTTCAAAGATGGCAGATCAGCGAGAAATGAAGAGCATAGGGTACGATACTGGATGACTCCCTCATAAAAATCATTATTCATGGCGGATTTAAATCTATAGGGATTATAGTTTGAATGAGAGGTCAAAAAATGAGCTTTGTGATCAAAAGGTCCTATTTCTGGTTCTTTAACATTTTTGAGAGGGACTCGAGTGTTACCTTGTTGAGAGCGCATTGAAACCGACCTGGATTTGGGTTGTGTTTGTTCGGGAATTGGTTTTTCAGTCGCCGGACGTTTGGCTTTGGAGGAGCTAGGCTTTGCTGAACTCGGTTTTGAGGAGCTAGGCTTGGAAGGTGTGGCCTTTGGTGGTGGCGTCGGCTTGGCAGAGGCAGGAAACCTTGGAATGTTTTTGGTCTGAGCCATGGGGTCGCAGCGAGGAGGAGAGGTAGGAGGAGAAGGAGAAGGAGTAAAGGTCCGGTCTTGAGAGCGAGTGGAAGGCTTTGTGTGTAGCTTGTAAATCTTCTCACGAGGAGCCCTTTTTGCAATGGTTTTCTTCCTTATTTGGTTAGTTTCAATCTTTTGAGGGAAGAGAAGCAGTAAAGTGAGTGGAAAGAAACTGAAGAGTGTGTGGAGAAGTTATGGAGGGAAGAGAGGGAGTATTGGTAACCGTACCCAAAAAGTGTATTTCTAAAACCATGCAACTGCATCACCATTTGAAAAGACTTGAAAAGATATGACCTCATAAAAGAAAAGATTTTATTTGATTTTTAAATTAAAACAGGAAATTAATTTTAAATTTTGAAAGGCAATCAGAATTAAATTGAAATTCCTTTTGGACCAAAGTGAAAAATTAAGTTAGCCAAAAAAAACTTTTCGGGCCACAAAAACAAAAATTTTGAAGAAAACTTAAACACACAATTGAAAAAAAATAAGCAAGCAAAAATGTAACATTCATATTGGGCCCAGATGTGGTTTGAATTAATGAATCACATATGACTACACAGATCTGAATTAAGGTTTGCCCAGATTGATTTACTAGCAATAAGCCCAGAACACGCTGACTTGAAGGAAACATTCATCATCTGCCCAGAATTGTCTCATACCTGTTTATGAGACAAAAAAAGCTCCAGCAAATACATCAGCAATTTTCAAATAAGGAATCATAGCTCAAAATTCCTAGACAAGTCCTAAGCATACAGAATCTATCCTCAGCTAATGGTTTTGTAAAAATATCTGCTAATTGCTCCTCTGATTTAACAAATTGAATGCAAATATCCCCCTTTTGGACATCTTCTCTTATTGAGTGAAATTTCACTTTAATATGCTTAGTCCTAGAGTGCAAAACTGGATTTTTAGAAATATTAATGGCACTCATATTATCACACATTAAGGGAATATTTTCAGCATTTAATTTATAATCAGCAAGCTGTGTTTTTAACCATAAAAGCTGAGAACAACAAGAAGAAGCAGCTATATACTCAGCCTCTGCAGTGGATAAGGCCACTGTTGGTTGCTTCTTACTTGACCACACATTTAAGGACTTTCCAAGGAAGCAGCATAAACCTGAAGTGCTCCTTCTATCAACTCTATCACCAGCAAAATCTGCATCACAATAACCAACTACAGAAAAATCATCAATCTTAGGATACCAAAGACCAAAATTGGATGTGCCATGAACATATCTAATGATCCTTTTAACTACAGAGAGATGTGACTCTTTAGGTTTGGATTGGAACCTAGAACACAATCCAACACTTTGCACAATATCGGGTCTAGAGGAAGTTAAGTACATAAGAGAACCAATCATTCCTCTATACTTAGTCTCATCAACATCTTTCTCAGTTTCTCCCTTATCTAATTTTGAATTAGGGTGCATGGGAGTTCCCATGGGTTTGGCATTTTTTATACCAAATTTCTTAACTAATTCCTTGGCATACTTCTCTTGATGAATGAAAATACCATTTTCAGTTTGTTTAATTTGTAGCCCAAGAAAAAAATTAAGTTCACCCATCATACTCATGTCAAATTCACTTGTCATGAGTTTTTCAAATTCAGAGCAAAGGGATTCATTAGTTGATCCAAAAATAATGTCATCAACATATATTTGAACTAGAATAAAAGAATCATTAGAATTCTTGATAAATAGAGTTGTGTCAGTGGTGCCTCTTTGAAAACCATTTTTCAAAAGAAAAGAGCTAAGTCTTTCATACCAAGCTCTAGGAGCTTGTCTTAAACCATAGGAGCTTTAGATAGTTTAAAAACATGATCAAAATGCTCTTTATTTTCAAAACCAGGAGGCTGCTCCACATATACTTCTCTATCTATCACACCATTCAAAAATGCACATTTCACATCCATTTGATATAATTTAAAACCACAAAATGCAGCATAAGCTAGGAGAAGTCTTATGGCTTCTATTCGGGCAACAGGGGCGAAGGATTCATCAAAGTCTATTCCTTCTTCTTGGTCATATCCTTGAGCCACTAGCCTAGCCTTGTTTCTTGCAATGCTACCATCTTCTCCCAACTTGTTCTGGAATATCCACTTGGTGCTGGTCACTTTCTTTCCACTAGGCCTTGGAACCAACGTCCACACTTGGTTCTTTTCAAACTCAAGAAGCTCCTCCTCCATAGCCTTAATCCAAGAGGGGTCACTAAGGGCTTCCTTGATGTTTTGAGGCTCTGTTTGTGAAAAAAGGGCAATGTTTGAACCTTCATTTGTCTTTCTAGTGGAAGACCTAGTTTGCACTCCATGAGAGACGTCCCCAATGACAAATTTCTCAGGATAATTCTTCAAGAATCTCCATTCACGAGGTCTGGTGGACTTGGAGGCAGATTCAGTCACCAAGGGATTCTGTGTGCTACTGTTTGTAGAATTTCCTTCATATTCATAAGACAAAATGGAATTGTCTCTTGAATTTTCAGCATTTGCTGTTTCTGGTTCAGCTTGTCCAGAATTTTCTTTTCCATGATACTGAGCAGTTTCATCCTCCTTTTGAGCTTAATTTCCTGCATCACCATCTTCTAAAATGCTTTGCACCAAGTTAGTATCACAGAATGTAACATGTATGGACTCTTCAATAATTCTAGCATCTTGATGATAAACCCTATAAGCTTTACTATTTGTGGAATATCCTACAAACAAACACTCATAAGCCTTTGGATCAAATTTTCCCAAATTTTCTCTGTTATTTAGAACAAAACATTTGCATCCAAAGATGTGCAAGTAATCTAAGTTTGGTGGGTAGCCTTTCCAAAGTTCATAAGGGGTTTTCTTCAAAAATTTCCTTATGATTGTTCTATTTAAAATGTGGCAAGCTGTGTTAACCGCTTCAGCCCAAAGGAATTTTGGAACATTACTCTCATAAAGCATGGCTCTTGTCATCTCTTGTATGCTTCTATTTCTTCTTTCCACAACACCATTTTGTTGTGGTATTCTTGGACAAGAGAAGTTGTGAGATATTCCAAATTCCTCACAAAAGAATTCAAACAAATTATTTTCAAATTCAGTTCCATGATCGCTTCTTATAGAAGAGATTTTCAAATCCTTTTCATTTTGAATTTTCTTGCAAAAAGGTTCAAAGGCCGAAAAGGCTTCATTTTTGTGTGCAAGAAATAAAACCCAATCAAACCTAGTGTAGTCATCCACAATTACTAAACCATAATGTTTACCACCTAGGCTTTGAGTTCTTGTTGGACCAAATAAATCAACGTGTAGCAACTCAAGTGGTCTTTTAGTAGAGATGTCTTCCTTTGATTTAAAAGAACTTTTTGTTTATTTTCCCATTTGGCAAGCATCACAAGTGATGTCTTTGTCAAACTTTATCAAAGGAAGACTTTTACTAATTCTTTCTTTACAAGTTTGTTTATTTGAAACATACTTGCATGGCCCAATCTCTTGTGCCACAACCACTTTTCAGATTCTTTAGAGTGAAGACAAGCTACATTTTGATCCTTCAGTTCATCAAGAGTAAGTCCATACATATTATTGAAACGCTTGGCAACAAACATCACTTCATTTATCTTTTCATTAACAACACAGCATTCAAGCCTTTTGAAAATAACTAAATATCCTAAATCACACAGCTGACTTATACTCAACAGATTGTGCTTTAAACCACAAACCAAAAGCACATCATCAATGAAAGTAGATTGTTCATTACCTACTTTTCCAACTGCAATGATTTTACCTTTGCCATCATCTCCAAAGGTCACAAAACCTCCGTCATACTTATTTAGTTTGATGAAGTAGGTTGACCTTCCAGTCATGTGCCTTGAACATCCACTATCCATGTACCACATGTCCTTTTTGTTCTTGGATGCTAGGCAAATCTGCATGATGAGTTTCAAGTAGCCTTAGGTATCCAAATTAATTTGGATCCTTTGAAGTTAATCCATCTTGGTTGCCCAAGTGCATTGAAATCACAAACAACATTGTAGACTTTGTTTCCTACGACTCTCTTTTCAATGAAGCATTGTGCATATGAGTGACCAAATTTTTTGCAATTAACACAATGATTTTCTGGTGTGTGTCGCTGAAACTTAGGTGAGTTAAATTGCTTGAAGTGATTAAATGGTTGAAATTTTCTGGTTTTTGGAGGAGACACATTTCCTTTAACAAATTGATTTTTGTCATAATTGTTCCTCTTTGCAAAACTGTTTTCACCAGAATTTTTAAAACTCTTTGGATTTTTTGGAAATGAGGTTTTGTTATAGAAAAATGGTTTCTTGAAAGCAGCCTCATTTTTCGAAATATAACCCAAACCTGGCCGGTTTGAACTCAGACCAGTTCTAGGTGAAGGCTCAGCTTCATTTGTGTATTCTTCATCAGATTTTTCTTCACATGTTGAAACATATCCGATACCTGATTTGTTTGGTATGGATTTGGTATTTGATGAAGAGGCCACAAATTTTATAGAAGAAGTGTTAGAAACTATGTCTTCCTTGGCTATGTAGCCTAAACCAGATTTTTCAAATAATGGCCTTTGACTTGCAAGTAATTTATCCAGGTTGCTAGAACCTTGAGCAAATTTTGCTAAGTCACCATTCAGCCTTTTAATCATTTCATTTAATCTTTCATTTTTAGCAATTAACTCATGAGAAGGATGCACAATGTGCTTTCCTTTTAATTTTTTAAGTTCAGATTTTAGAAATCTGTTTTCTTCAATAATATCCAAAGCACATTCAGTTTCCTTTACTTTTTCTTTTAAAAAATTATTTTCAGCTCTTAACACATCTCTTTTAGATCTACATTCATTGTATTTGTCAAGCAATTTTGATGTATTTAAAGTGAGATCATCAATAATAGCATGCAAGTCCTCAATGGTCAAATCATAATAATTTACCTCATCAAGATTGTTGTTTCCAGCCATGAAGCAGTCTTTGTCATCTCCTTCAGATTCTTCTTCTTCATTTGAGTCATTCTCAAGATCTTCCCAAGCTGCCATGAGTACTCTCTTCCTTTCCTTCTTTCCTTTGTCCTCCTTTTTGAGCTTTGGACAGTTTGACTTGAAGTGTCCAGCCTCCTTGCAATGATGACACATCACCTTGCTCAAGTCTATCTTTTGCTCATTTGAACTTGAACCCTTGTATTTGCCTTTGCTTTTCATCATCCTTCTAAATCTCCTAGCAAAGAACAAAAGCTCGTCATCTGAAATACCATCACTAGACTCACTCTCTTTTTGTTCTATTTGTGACTTGAGGGCTATTCCCTTTTTCTTTGAGTCTGTGTTTGTGTGCGTGGCTTCATAGGCAAGGAGTTTTCCTCTCAGCTCATCATAGGTTATGGGACTTATGTTGTTACTCTCAGTTAGGACAGTGGCAGTGTTTTCCCACTCTTTTGTGAGGCTTCTAATGAGTTTTCTCACCAAGGTTTGTTCTGCATAGTTTGTACCCATAGAATCAAGGTTGTTGATTATGATTGAGAATCTCTCAAACGCTTCATCAATGCTTTCTCCATCCTTCATGCTAAACATCTCTTACTCTTTTCGCAGCATATCAATCCTCGTTTCTTTGACTTGTTTAGTGCCTTCGTGTGTAACCTGGAGTTTTTCCCAGATTTCTTTGGCTGTCTTGCATCTAGACACCTTCCGGTACTCTTCAAAGCTGATAGCACAGTGAAGAAGGTTGATTGCTTTAGCGTTCAACTCTATCTTTTTCTTGTCATCTTCATTCCATTCAGCTTCTTCTTTCAGAGTCACCACTCCATCAGCACTTGTTTTTGTTGGGATCTTGGGATCACTCACAACGATCTTCCATAGGTTGTAGTCAATGGATTGGATGAAGATCTTTATCCTTTCTTTCCAGTAGGAGTAGTTCTTTCCGTTAAAGAAAGGTGGCCGGTTGTTTGATTGGCCTTCAGTGAGGGTGTAGGCAACTGTGGTTGTGCCCAGGTTGTTCGCCATTGGATCTTTGCTCCAAGCAGTTAAGCTTGATTCTTGAGACCTTAGCTCTTGATACCAATTGAAGGTTGTGGTAGGCTTAGAGAAGGGGGGTTGAATCTATGCCTTCCTTTGATTTTGCTATTATTACCCTTTTAAAATAACTTTGCAATTTTGATTCTGTTCGAACTGAGCAGCGGAAATTTATGAGACAATTTGTTTTTGTCTCATGAAAATCAGAAAAACAGAACACAACAGAGAAGAGAAAAGCTAACACCAGCAAGTATCCTGGTTCGGTTGCCTTGTGCTATGCAACCTACATCCAGTCTCCTCCACAACTATGGAAGAATTTCACTATAGTTAACAGTATTACATACACCAATAACACAGGATTGTCCCAATCCTTTCACACTCAAGTTCTAACCTAACTTGACATTGGCGATGCTAATACCTAACTATACCTCTTAGTGCTAACCCAACTAAGAAAGGGATACCTTACAGGTACAAATACAAGACACAATCATACCTAAAGAAATCAGAAAACAACTCTAGGCTTTTCTCTCAAGTGTATCTCTCAACCTTTTTCCACTCATGGCTTTTTCTCAAGCTTTTTCACACTGCCTTTTCTCTCAAGAAATTACAGAAAGATAAGCTTAGAAAAGTTTATTACAATCAGTAAAACATGAAGGAGATTGACTTCATCAGCAGCCTCTTTGCTATGTGCAAAATCAGATTCACAAACCTCAGCTTGAGTTCTTCAGTATTGGCCGAATGCTTCTTTGAAAGAAAGCATTATCCAAGTAGATGAACTTCCTAACAGAACACTGTTCTCACACTCTGGTTTTTTTCTCCTTGGTTTCTGAATGAACAACAAACCTATTTTATCTCCTAGCATGTTGATGGGTTCATCTTCCTAGGTCAGCTCCTTGAGCACTGAGCTTTTCCAACCCCCAAGCTCACTTTTTCTTCTCAAACATCAAAGTAGGACCTTTGCTTCTGACTTTTCCAACTTGACCGAAAGCCATGAAGGAGTAATCGAAAATGTCTTCCAATGGTCAACCAAATTTGAACCATAGAGATGCAACTTGGTCCCCAAGAATCTCTTGTGACCGTGGATTTGTAGCAGTGAAGAATAGAGATCAACTTTTCCTTTGAATGCCATTTTCGGATAGAGCAGAGAGTTGGGAAGAAAGGATGAAGATCTGATGCATGCAAGATGAGATGGATTACCTTTCTTACGCTTGATTTGGCTTGGAGTTTCTATTTTAGCTTCTGTTTTTCAATCTTCAACTCTCTCTCTCTTGCTTCTTTGGTTACTAGCTTAGGGAGGAACCTTTTTCTCTCTTTCTCTTTCTTACTTTTCTGATGCCATGATTTGACTTGATTAGAGAGGAGAGGAACGTTGCTTTGGTAAAAGCAAGTGAGAGGGAATGAGGACTTCAATCTTGTATTAGAAGCTTGGTTCAACTTGAATTGCTGGACACGGGCTTGGATCGGATCACTTCTTTTTGCCCGTTTTGATTTTTCAGCCTTGTTTCCTCATGGGCTTTGTTTATTTATTTACTCACCAGCCTTGCTATATTATTTTCATACTAATTTGGGCTGCTGAACTAAGTTTTGGCTTGCAACATATAATAAATAATTAGTAACATATAATTATTGACACTTAACACTAATTATTTATTTTGCCCAAAAATAATGTTTGTCATCACTAATTAATTTAGTTAATTTCTTAACTCAACACACCTAACGACTGGTAGTGATCTAGACCTACCAGATTAGCTTTGCGAGCAAGTCCAGGAACATTAGATTAGCTTTGTGCTCTGACGGATTTGCACCCAATTCCAATTTTGGTAATGCGTACTCTTATTGGCCCATAGTCGTAACACCTTCTAACCTGAGTCTCGAAATATACATGAAGGACCTGTATATGTTCCTAACTTACATCATACCTGGTCCCAGCAATCTAAAATCCAAAATAGATATCTTCTTGTAGCCATTGGTGGATGAGTTACAGAAGTTACGGATCCATAGTGTACAAACGTATGATATTTTGATGAAGACAAACTTCCAACTGTGGGCTACATTAATATGGATCATTAATAATTTTTTAGCAAACGGTATATTGTCTGGTTAGTCCATGCAGGGCAGAATGACATGTCTCATTTGTATGGAGGATAAAAAGGTATTTTGGTTGACAAATGGTGGTAAGAATTTGTGGTTTGATTGCCATTGAAAATTCCTCGACATGAATCATTCTTTTCGGTGCATTAAGGACTCCTTCAAAAAGAATAAGGTTAAACATGGAGAGGCACATGGGAGGTTGGGTGATAGGAATGTTTGGTAGTGTGTCAGAAGAATCCTAAAGATTGTTGATCACAGGGCAGGGGTGAGACCCCAGTAGAACGGAGAATTTTCATGGCAACCGACTTAGGAGGCATCCTTTCTACAATACCTAAGTGAAAGCACATTAGTCACCAACACAAATTTACAAGCAAAATCTATAAAGCAAAGAGAAAACTACCTAGCTTGGACTGAAGCTGGCTTGAGTTCCCTAAATACCTCTTTGTGTCCAAATAAGGAGCTCAACCCCAGAACTCATGAAACACCTTGACCATACTCAATTCTACCTCGTCTAAATCATTTGAGTTATGGTTAACTATCACATGATTTTCTTCCCAATACAAAGGAAAAACAGGCTCATCTTTATCATTCAAGAAAAAAGGTCGGACACCTTCTATAGCTCGGACCTTAAAGAAGTAATTTTTAAAGTCATGAAAGGACTCATAAAAAATAACGAAAACTTTCTTACCTTGGATAGCACAGAAAGAAAGCCAACCTTCTTTTTTTAGAACTAATGGGTTTGGTGAGCACGAAGAGGTAAAAGAAGATCTTGAGGGAAGGTCAGACATCTAGCTCTTGATAAAAAGGTTGATATATTTTTAAGAAGCCCCAAGAATTGGGATGCAACTGGGTAGGGACAATGTTGAAGAATCTAAGGACCTCGAATTCAAACTCAGAAAAAGGAAAGGTAACCCCTAACTTTGTGAAAAAATAATCATAGGCATATAAGAAATGCCGCTCTGACCTGTCAAGTAAGAAGAAGCAGACCCTCTCCTCAGGGTCAGCAACGACAATCTTATAGTTCCTCTCATCCTCTCGACTTAAACATAACCTATGATGTCTACGAAAGGCCTAGGCATATTAATTATCAATCACAAGAACAGGGGTAAGAATAGATAAATCTACCTATTTCAAGTCAGATAGGACCTTAGACGACTTGCTGTAAACTACTGAATGAGATATACAAGCTACACCTACAACACAACAAAACAAAAAAAATAATCACTACAGATCGGGCAAAGAAAGCCAAGCAATTAGAAGTCGGGTCAATATCACAGATCGACACTAACATCCCGAACATTAAACACAGCAGCACAGGGATCTACAAAATCCAAAAGAGGTCGGGCCAACATTGCGAAACCCTCCCAAAGCACAAACAGCTATACGATGCCTCTTACACATATAAATGAAGCTATCTCCTATATGAAAATGGCATCATTTTGGGACAATATAGAACCCCAAATCTCTTTTTAAATCTTTTTCAAACAGCAAAAATCAGGTTTTCAAGAACACAAAGCCCCGAAGTCAGAGTGGAAATTACAAGCAACATTTTTCACACATGAATACAACCCAGATACAGAAAAACAAGAAAAAATAGAAAAGAGTACCAACCTTGAAGAAACATGAAAATAGAAGGGCACATCGAACGAAAAAACACAAACAGTCATCTCCCAAAGCACGAACGAAATCCTCTAAAAGGTTCAAGATGGAGAAATCTTGAATAATGGAACGAAGAAAGAAAGTGAAAGGAGGAAGGGAGCAAATGTTTCAGAAACAGAAAAAGAAAGAAGGAAAAAAAAGTGAAGTATTTATAAGACACGCGGGACAAAAGAGACATTCCGCACCCTCATTAATGACGTGCACAGATCCCAAGGAAGCTGCAGCGTAACGCACGCCATGTCATTAAGCGGTACAACGTTTTAAAAATTTTTAAACATATCGAGTACCCGACCACTTAAAGGCGGAGTACCCGACGAAGAAAACTAAAGCCACAAATGCTCAAACCCGACCTTATAAAAGCTCGGATTCAAATAGGGACACTGTTCATACCTTGACCCAAAAATATAAAGTCAGGCCCAATAAAGACAAAGGCTCACCCAAAAAAGGTGCATCATCTACTTACCCGACCTCGTAGAGGTCAGGCACAATAAGGGTAGTTCAACCCTACTTATCTGAGTAAGTAACCACCGCTTAGAATATCTCCTACTATCTTTACTTTATCTAGAAGGGAGATCTTAACAAACTCCTAAGATAAAAGAAACTGCTACCCATCCACAAAGGTCGAAATACTCTAAAAATGTGGTTATCTCTCCATTATAAATACATTGACACACTCAGGTATATTCAGAATCCAATATACCAAAAATCTACCTACACTCCTTACTAACTTAAGTATCGGAATCTCTTGCATGTACTATCCTCACTTTCTCACGAGGAACTCGGACGGCGGCACTTCGGACCAGCACAAGTCGGAGGCTACCTCAAAAAAAGTCTGGACCTCACGTTCAGGTCCAAATTACCGTTTTAGGTAATCCTCGAAATAATAGTCATTTTTAATTGTGATACTATTTTACCAAGTTAAAAAAATGTCATATTATTATTATTATTATTATTATTATTATTATTATTATGGACATTGAAACTCAATTTATTTTGTTCTCATATGTTGTGTAATATTATTCTAATTGAAATATGAAGTTATGAGTAATACATGCCAAAAAATAGTACTCGATACTTAATAAATATTCGGACAATAGAAGGCGTCAATATAATATCTTGTAGTTTGGTTGTTATTTTAATTGTTTTTACAACTATACAAGTCTGATTAATTTTAAGATTTAATTCTGGTTTCATATTTAGTTTTTTTTTTCCTTAGATGTTAGCCAAGTCCTTAGTTTATACAATCCTCACATATGGATAATATTAACAATAATAAAGGACGGTAAGATTTTGAATATAATAATATCTCATTTGCCAAAAACAAATTATTCAACTAGAATAGTCACAAACATTTTGAAATAAAATATTTTTAAAATAATACCAAACCAATCCTTTATTATTTTTTCTAATCAATCAACTAAAACTACATAGACATATATGATATACACGTCTTACATGTATATGAGCATACTTTTTAGTTTTTGTAATTTGAATGGAATTATTATTCATTGGTAAATAGTATATTATTTTTTATATTCTTAGTATCCCGCAAAAAAAAAAAATATAACACATTAACGTATATATGATATTATCATAGAGTTTTTTGGGTCAAAATATTATAATAGAGTTAAGAACTAAATGCTTGGTCTAATAGTTAATTTATCTATTATTTTTTATTTATAATAATTAGGATTTTTATTTTATATAAATTATGTTATTTATTAATATACAAAATTTTGAAAAAAATTAAAATATAAAAAGTAATTAATTATATAATTTTTTTTTTACGTAAATTGAAATACTCCTCAATTAATTTCATTATCCAACATGGGAGAATAAACAAATTAATATAACTGTAACAAGGAAAGAAAACCTGACACCAACTCCAAAAATTAAAGCCAATAAGGCTGTCAAATGGACCGGCCTAATCCATTTAAATTCAAACCATTTAGTCCACAGGTTATACGAGTTAGCTCATTTATGTTCACTTTGTTTGTGGGCAAAAATTTTATAGTCCAGATTGTTTATGGCCAGTCCAATCAATTAAATGGGCTGGCCTGTTTATTTGTTGGCCTTTTTTTGAAATTTAAAAAAAAAAACTAAAAGTCTAATTTTGAGGAGAAAAACTGGTATATCTTTTTTGACAAAAAAAATTCTTAGTTGGCACAAAAAAAATTTAAGTTCCGGTAAACAACTAAACATATTTGATTTGAATAACTGTTATACTCTAAATTTGTTCTTTTAACTCAAAACAGAATCACATTCATATCCAATTAGTGATTCCATATTTCTAATTTTAATATTTCTAATTAAAGGAGTACTTCTAATTCCTCTCATATAGTTAACAAAGTATTATAAATTAACATAACAATATCATAATTCTACCAAAAATCACACAAAAGTAAAAAGAAAGTGTTTAACAGATTACATGGCATGTAAATATATTACAAAAGTAGCAAATAATGTAATCCCAAAATCTTTTATCCAATCCACCAAATTAGTCAACACCGACAATGGAAAGTTAGTGACTTAGTGGCAGAAAAAGAATTTTAATAAAATTGAATTAAAAAACGCATGGTTTGAAACAATTAGACAATACTAATAAAATACCAGGCATCATATTAATTGAATCTACTTTATCTTTATAATATTCTTTGTCGTTCTCATTTTTACACTCGAATTCAACATCTACAATTTGAAATTAGTTAGTAGAAAACTAAACAAATACAATATGCAAGTCATTCATTATATATTTGTTAATAGAAGTTAACAAAATAAATTTAAAAAATGAATTACCATCATCTTCAAATCCATGTTTCTAATTATGACCACAAATAAGAGCTTGCACATTCTTATCCAAAATAAAATTTCTATACTTATTTAGGACATGTGCACCAATGAAAAAGGAAGATTCCAAAACTACCGTAGTTATTAGAATACTAAGCACATCACAAGCCATGAAAGCTAAATAAATAAAGCGATGGGCTTGAGACCTCCAATATTGCAAGACATCTATTTTAGAGTTTATATCAAGATTTGACTCATCCAAATAGATATCTAAAGAAAACTTTCTTTGTGAAGTATTAATTTAAAAATTTACATAGCTACAGCTCTAACTCGATTATTTCCTAATAATTGCTGTACTTCACAAGTCACGTTAATTTGTTGACCAACAATGTCTCGACCCTTTACTACCAGAGCGTTGTAAATATTTGGCATCTTCCCTGGAGGGAAAGCTACATCCAATACCGGACCTATTATTTGGTCGATACGTCCCAGGTTTTTTTTTTCAAGCACAGAAATCTCAGGACCAGAAGTGGTAGGATTTATTCTCATATTTTAATATATCCTTTTTTTAGTTTTAGTTAGATTAGAAGATTTTTGAAATCAAATTCAAAAAAATGCTTGATAACAAAGCAAAGTAAGTTGATCAGTTAATTAAATAGAAATAATAAAATAATAAATCGGAGTTAGTACTCTAGTTTGTACCATCCAAACAATTCAATTGTTTAACGTACTGCCTCCATTGCAATGGTTGAATTTTTCAACTTCAACCAAATGATCAACAACTAAGAGATCCATTCGAAGAACACGGAGACTAGTTGAAGTAATGAGCTCCCAATATTTGAACTAATAAAAAGCTTTTCGGTGGAATTCTAACATTATGTAGAATGTCATCACTTTCAATAGTTACATATAAGTCTATATAAGATAAAAAAGCAGGATGACCGTGACGTGTACGCGTGGGATAAACCAAATCTTGATTGAATCTTATTTTTCCATTAGACGGAGCTCGCACGTGTTCTGCAGTACCTCCTGTGAATACTCCACCTGTATGAAAAGTTCTTAATGTTAGTTGAGTACCAGGTTCTCCAATCGATTGGCCCGCAATAATACCTACAGCTTCGCCTAATTCCACCAAGTTTCCATGAGTAGGACTCCGCCCATAACACAATCGACAGATCCAAGATGTATTCCTACAAGTAAAAGGGGTTCGAATAGATATTGATTGTGTTTGAAAATTTATTAAACGATTGATTAGTCCAATCCCAATATCTTGATTTCGAATGGCAATACATCACGAACCTATATATATTGTCTGCTAATACACGACCAATTAATGTTTGTATCAAAATTCTTTCTGGCATTATTTCATTCTGGGTATTTATAGAAATTCCTCGAATGGTACCACAATCCACCCGTCGTACAACAATGTGCTAAACTACTTCAACAAGTCTGCGAGTAAGATATCCAGCATCTGATGTTCGTACAGCAGTATCCACAACCCCTTTACGGGCTCCGTAACAAGAAATTATATATTCTGTTAAAGAGAGTCCCTCGCGTAAATTGCTTTGAATGGGGAAATCAATCATTTGTCCTTGTGGATCTGACATTAATCCTCTCATACCCACTAATTGGTGTACTTGAGATGCATTTCCTCTAGCGCCTCAGAAAGACATTATATGAACTGGATTTTTCAACTCCTACAATATTCAAAAAATAATAAAACAGTTAAGAAAGTAACATATTCACAGAAACATATAAAAGAAAATTATATTAACATAATACACAACAGAAATAAAACTTACATTAGACACATCAAATGAAAGTGAATCATTTTCTCTAGAAGTTGGAATTCTTATTTGACCACTAGAAGCATTAGAAGAGGCATTATGTGACAAAGTTTCTGAATATGCTTCAAACAACAAATACAACTTCTTCTTGATGATGGTCGATTTTTCATTAGCAGTACATGGAT
The DNA here is from genome assembly GCF_000817695.3 of Arachis duranensis. Classification (NCBI taxonomy): domain Eukaryota; kingdom Viridiplantae; phylum Streptophyta; class Magnoliopsida; order Fabales; family Fabaceae; genus Arachis; species Arachis duranensis. The sequence continues at coordinate 57,112,055 of NC_029778.3, forward strand.
CCACTTTATTCAAAAAATATTCCAAAACATGAAATGTTATTCGAGGATCGAGAACAGCTCCTAGAGAGAGAATCATGGAATAATCGCTCCAATACTTTTCAAATTTGGCTTTCATTGATTGCACCATTTTTCTTATGAGCTCATCCTTTCTAATGGAGTATTCTTTCAGCAAGCACTCAATCCTCCAAATTTGCATAAAATATAAATTTGAAGTAGGATAAGATTGACCAAACATCAAGATAGTAATTTTATAAAATGGATTCAGAAATTTACAGATTTCTCATCCTCTTTTCCACTCTTCTTCGGATGGACAATCTTTGAAATTGTTATCCTTCAAATAGAGTCTAACAAAACTACGCTCACATCTCAAAGCACCCTCCAACATCAAGAAAGTAGAATTCCATCTAGTAGGCACATCTAAGTTCACTCTAATGTTAGAAATTTCAAGTGACTTAAGAACATCTCTAAATTGGATAGCTCGTGTCTCCAATACTCTCACATACTTGTTACTCTCTTTGATATTATGAAAAGTAGAACTAGCAACCTTCAACCCATCTTGAACTATCAAGTTTAAGATATGAGCACAACACCTCACATGAAAAAAGTCTCCATTACACAATAACCCATTACTTAAAAGGAGATTTCGCTTAAGTAAAGTTTGCATGCTATCATTAGATGAAGCATTGTCTAAGGTTATTAAAAATATTTTCTTTTCTCTTCTCCATCCAGATAACAACTCAAGCACTTTATTTGCTAATTGATGTCACGTATGTGGAGGGGACATGTGAGAAAATGAGAGTATATTAGAATTTAATTTTCACCTAAAATCAACATAATGGGTAGTCAAAGTCATATAACCCTCTGTTGTGCATGACATCCAAAGATCAGTAGTTAAACATATCCTACTTCAAAATTTTTCTAACTGGCATTTTAACTTTTCTTTTTCAAGAATAGAAAGTTTGAAAATATCAGCTACATTAGTGTTTTGAGAAAACATCTTAGCATCAGAATTCAAGTACTTAAAAACATCCCTAATTCTTCTATTCTTAACAAATGACAAAGGTAAATCATGTTCTATAATTGTTATTGAAATTAATTCACGAAAAATCACAAGATCAACTTGTCTAGCCCTTAACCTCCCAGCTTCATCAAGCATCATTTTTTCCAAATCATAAAATTTGGGGAGTTCACGACACACAGGAATATGTCGTCTCAATGTAGAGGTACCATGAGTACTATCCCATCTTTGTATTCTTTTCTACACCCTTTACATTTGCACCTTGTATCCCATACATTAGATGTAGTTAACCTGTTTCTCTTTTTAGAATTTGACCCATCAATAGTAGTAGGTGAAATACTTTCAAGAGGTGTCGCTTGAGTTACTTCCGGCGGGACTTTGTCATCAACAAGATTATCAAAGTCATCATCAGAATATGAGTCCAAGAAAATTTGTTCTACCTCAGCATTTGGATCAATAATATCTCTTACATAGTCATCTATAATTCCAAAATAAATCACTAACTAAAAATAAAAACACAGAATCGGATTAATCTTTACTATTTACAAAAAAATATTATTACAAAATAACCCAGAATAAAATAGATAGATAAATAATTGATGTTAATGTCAGACTGTTTATCTAAACATTGAGAACTATTCATGAGAAAAGAAATAGCATGCATATTTTATTATTAATACAAGAAAGTAATCTTACAATAATTAGCTGAAAATTAATAAGTGTGATGACTGAAAGCTACAAAAACAGAAGAAGAGTAGAAGCTGAGTGAAGAATGGATGAAGTAACAAAAACTAAGGGGATAACAGTGATGAGAGCCTCGCAAGGATCTAAGGGTGGGGATGCTCATCGATGACACCGACAAAGAAGTTACTTTCGCCGGAAGAAGGATGGACACACGCATAAATTTGTGAGGTTATGGTGCTATGTAGAAGAATTAGAGATTTATGGCTACTCTAGAGTGCTTTCTCTCTTTCCTTTGTACGTTTGAATTTTTAGTGAGTGGCTGACGAACGGATTCTTGCGTGGTCTAGAATTTTACAAATAAGCTCTCGTTGTAAGTATAGTTTCTAAACCAACAGAAAATCCTTTCATACAAAAGTTTGGTTGTCACAAGTAACAAAACCCAATAAAATTTATAACCGAAGTATTTAAACCTCGGATCATTTTCTCAAGGAATTGCAGGGAAGTATGATTTATTATTGGTTATGGAAAAAGGTATATTTTTGGGTTTTGGAAATAGGGAACAGGTAATTTAAATGGCAAGGAAGTAAATTAATTATCATGAACACCAGTGCAAGGTATAAGAACTGAAAATCATATCCTAGTTATCCTTATCAGGTGAGATGAGAATTAAATTTTGCTCATACTTAGTTAACCCTTACTAAATAAAGGAAATTCAAGTGGACTAATCAACTTGATTCCTCAAGTCCTAGTCAACTCCTATGGAAAGACTAGCTTTGAGGGATCCAAATCAATTAGCAATTTCCAATTTTCAATCAACTGCTGAGTTTGACAACTCAAGTGTTACCAATTACTTAACCAAAGTAAAGGGGGAAAAATCTAAATTAAATTAAAAGCATTAATAACATAAATTTGAAGAAAGCAATCTTTAGATCTGAAATACCTCAATTTATATTAAATAAGAAAATCAATTCTAACATTGAAAGTTCATAAGCCAAATTGAAAAGATAAATAACAATTAAAGTAATAGAATAAATAAAGTAAAAAATAAATTAAAGGAACATTGAACCTGGAATGAAGAGAAGTAGCCTAATCATAATAAAAATCCTAAATCCTAATCCTAATCCTAAATCCTAAGAGAGAGGAGAGAGCCTCTCTCTCTAAAAACTACATCTAAACCTAAAATTGTGAATTTGAATGTTGTCTATATTAATGGATGTATTCCCCCACTTTATAGCCTCTAATATGTATTTTCTGGGCCTGAAACTAGGCCGGAAACAGCCCAGAAATCGCTGGATGCGAAATTTGCCACGCTGTTTTTTGTCACTGCGAGGCGTGCGCGTCACCTAGCTATACGGCCACTATGGCAAATTATATATCATTTCGAAGCCCCAAACGTTAGATTTCTAACACAACTAGAACCACTTCATTTGGATCTCTGTAGCTCAAGTTATGACCATTTGAGTGCGAAGAGGTCAGGCTGGACAGCTTAGCAATTTCTTCAACTTCTTGTATTCCTTCTACTTTTGCATGCTTCCTTTCCATCCTCTGAGCCATTCCTACCCTGTAATCCCTGAAATCACTTAACACACATATCAACTCATCGAATGGTAATAAAGGATAATTAAAATTAATAATTTTATGGTCTAGGAAATATATTTTCACATATATTAAGGAGTAAGGAAGGAATTGTAAAACCATGCAATTTATATGAATAAGTGAGCAAAGACTTGATAGAAACCACTCAATTGAGTATAATATAAATCATAAAATAGTGGTTTATCAACCTCCCCACACTTAAACATTAGCATGTCCTCATGCTAAGTTCAATAGAAGCTATAAGAGTGAAAAGGAATGGTAAAATGTATGAAATGCAACCTATCTATATGAATGTAATTAAATGTGAAATGCTTTTACCTACTTGGTTAAAAGTAAATAAATTCTTCAAGACAAACATAAATCAGATTCCACTAATTCAAATCATATAATAAAAGACAAGTAAACTTGTAAGAAGATAGCTCATGAAAGCAGGGAACATAGAATCAAGCATTGAACTCTCACTGGTAGTGTATATGCACTCTAACTCTCAAGTGTCTAGTAAGTGAGCTGAAATATGAATCTTTAATTAACCTAAGCTTTCACCTAACATACACACATACTCTATATAACTCTAAAATCATACCTAGCTACCCTATAATTCCCACTTTTGTATCACATACTCATGTACCAAATATTTTTTTTTAATTTGTATCACATATGCATTGATCTTTTATTAACTTAACATTGGGGTAATTTTTCCCCTTATTTATTTATTTATTTATATTATATATATATTTTTTTTTCTCTTTTTTTCTCTTTTTTTTTTTGTTTTTGAATTAAAAATATAAAAGTAAACATAACATATCAATGCACATGGATTTTTAATTTTTCTGGTCTCACATGAGTAGGTACCCAAATTCTCAATATTTTATCAAAGTAAAAACATAACACATTTCCTTATTAACCCATGTTCCCACAGTTTTCCTACACTTAGTTGATACACAATTTCTATCTTAAGCTAACCAAAGATTCAATGGGATAATTAATTATTTTTCTGCTTAAGGCTAGTGTTGTGATAAAATATAGAATAAATTGGGATTAAAAAGGCTCAAAGTGGCTAACAAAGGTAAATGGAAGGGTAGGCTATTTGGGATAAGTGAGCAAAAAAAAAATAATGGCCTTAATCATATGCAAGCATGTAAAACATTAAACATTGGACATATAGAATGGAACAAAATATAGATTACAATCATAGAGAAGGAAACACACAAGAATAAAGTATTATGGTTAAATAATGTAACCATACAATTAAGCTCAAATCTCATTCGTTTTGTGTGTTCGAGCTCTAAAACCATGTTCGAAATACAACTTCCAACAAGTTTAACAAAAAATATTTCAATTTAAATTAGTGAAATACTATAAAAAGGGTCTTGAAAGGAAACTCATTACTTTAACCAAGCAAAACATACATGCAAACAATTATTAACATGCAATCTATCCTAACTAACAAAAGAAAAACTAAAAATGTTGGTGTTAAGAGAGAAAAGTTACCTCCGGAAGTCAGGTACTGACCGACCTCTCCACACTTAAAGCTTGGCACCGTCCTCGGTGCCATCAGTCAGGAACAAAAGGGGAGAGCTGGTAGCAGTGTCTCCACAATCGGGGCCATCATGGCTCCCGGTGTTGGTAGGTAAGGTGGAGTCCGGAGTGTCCTTTGGTCTTTCTCAGATGGGTGGTTGCTAACAATCAGCTCATTGAGGTATGTAAGTCGGCACTTGTTACGGCGCTCTAATCGCTTCGCCTGCCGGTCTAGCCAGTCCAACCTCTGAAGTATTTGAGGGAGTAGCTGATTTGTTGAGGGTGCTTGTGCTTTTTGTTCTTTTCCTTGCCGGTGATTTGTTAGAGGCTCTCTCTGTACCCTTCCCGGTGGCCATCCTGAAAAGGGAGAAATAAAGTAACTTTTAAAGCTAAAGGTTAGAGCAAGGAAGATGATGGTACAAGTGATAAACAATGCACAGTAAAGAAGGATGTCGTTAACACATGGTCGCGACTACATGTGAAAAGTTCATCAATGGAAATATAGCAAGTGCATGTGATCACAAGTATATGCAAGATGTTTATTGGCATGCTGGAAAAGGCATGAGTAGTATAGATCAAACATTAAATGCCCAATTTGATTATCAAGTCTTTTAAACTAACAATCTGTTTGTATTGACAATTACATTCAATTAATAAAATAATAAAAGGGTTTTGTGAAAAACAGGCATTAGAGTAGGAGAATGGAGTAAGTACAAATGCATAATGACATACGGACTTTTTCACAAACACTTAGTATGCATGGTAAATATGTTGTTTGAAAGTATTAAATTTGAACATGCAAGCAACCTTTTAAGAAGTAATCTATAATTGTCAAACAATTCCTTAATAATCCACAAGCAAAATATAGAAGAAAATAATCACTCAATTAAATTTCTAACACCAATAAAAAGAATAAAAAGAAAAAGAAAGAAAAAAGAAAACATATATAATGAAAGAAAAAGGAAAAGAAGAAGAAAGCATAAATAAAAATAAAAAATAATAATGGAAAAGTAAAGAGGGAAGAAGAAAAGAAAAGAACCTTGATGATGATTGTGAGAGAAAGAGGGGGGAAAGAAAGTAAAAAGTGAGAAGGAGTAAAGAAGAAAGAAGGAAGAAGAAAGAAAAAAGAAGGGGGAAGAAAAAAAATTAGGATTGGGGAAGAAAAGATAAGATATCTGGCGCTGATCTGGATAAGCTGAGTAGTGCAGGCAACGCGGATGCGTGGTGCACGCGTTTGCATGGTTGGCGCTATTTTCAAGTGACGCAGATGCATAGGTCACGCGAACGCGTGACTTGATTTGTGCTAGTGGCGCGAGAGCAACCTCGCATACGCACGACTTTCTGTTTCGTTTGCATATTGCCAAAATTTAGGGTGACGCGCACGCGTGAATGGCCTCACTTTTAAAAATGACGCGGACGCGTGGGGGACGCGTACGCGTGGTAGGATTTGTGCTTTCAGCACAATTCCAACTCTACTCCATCATAACTTGCTGCCATACACCCATTTACGTCGATTTTGAAAAGTCACGCATGCGCGTGGGTGACGCGCATGCATGGGAGGCTGTTTTCTCAAGTGACGCGAACGCGTCAGGGACGCGCACGCGTGGGCGTGTGTGTGCCTTAGGCACGCCTCTAGCCACGCTCCCACGTGTCTCTCTGCTTTTTTTCTTCCTTGTTACGAATGCACGTATGACGCGGACGCGTCAGCGACGCTTGCACGTTGCGTGATCTTCCTCTCTTTTTTTTAATGCAATATGCAGATGCAAATGCAGAATGTAGGTGAATATGCAGAAATTATGAATGAACACTAGTAAAAATAAAATAAAATAAGAATAAGAATAAAAAGGAATGATTATACCATGGTGGGTTGTCTCCCACCTAGCACTTTTAGTTAAAGTCCTTAAGTTGGACATTTGGTGAGCTCCTTGTCATGGTGGCTTGTGCTTGAATTCGTCTTGAAACTTCCACCAATGCTTGGACTTCCCATAAGCTCTATCAATACCAAGTAAATTTCTCAAGATTTGATGGAGTTTTTCACAAGCTTTCAGCTCCCAAATTTGATCCTCATATATTCCTTGATCCCAAATCTTGTTTCTACACCCGTCTTCAAGTGGATCATGATGATTCCATCCGGGTGGTTCAGCCTTAGAATTCTCATTTAGGCACCCAAACATCCTCCTAAACCCAATTAATTGAGAATTATGCCAACCCTTGCAATCAGGCCTTGAGCTTCCAACCATAACGAACCTAGGATAGTGCTACTAACCACTACCCATCTCCCTTTTACTCTTAATGCCACAAAGAGCTCTAAGTTGACCATCCATCTCTAGTAGCCCATATTCAAGTAGAAAAGTAAAGGTTAAGGATAAGAATTTTACCCACTTGAATGTTGTATTGGACGGCAATGGCTTTGGGAGAGGTGCTTCCAATGGTCTTGCAAGCTCCACTCCCTTGTGCTCTTCTTTGAATTCTTCCACCTCTTTGCAAGCTTCTTCAATATCAACATCTTCCTCTTGGTAGCTTTCTTCCACTTCAATTTCTTCTTCATTGTTTACCAAGGGCATGGAGGTTGTGCTTCTTCTTCCTTAATCTCCATATCTTGATCAACCTCTGCAAAGTTTTCAACCATGATATGTCTTGGAGGTTGTACACCTTCCTCAACATCAACATCAAACACCTTGGAAGGAGGCTCTATGACTTGACTTTCCCATGGAGGTTCCGCATCTCCTAAGTCTTCAACCACTTCCTCTTTAACTATTGCGGCTTTATCCAATTGTTTTAGCATAAAATCGTACTCCTCCTTGATGATTACCTTTCCATGACAACTCCCTTCATCTACTCCTTCATCTTCAAGGGTCTTCACTATCTCTACCTTTTGGGTCTCTTCTTGCTCCTCTGGAAATAAAGCTGCGTGCAACCGATCCATTGCATCCCTAAGATGATCCCTTCTTTCTTGTTCTATGGCAATATCATCATTTGGATCGTGTTGCTCTTTGATTGATGGATGTTGGTGCTCTTCTATGGATGGTGATAATGGGATGGAGTGATCATTCTGTGGTTGAAAAGGAAGTGCACTAGAGCTTGAAGGTTGACTGTTGTGGGTAGAAGGTTGGTTCATACGGGATATAAGAGTTTAGAGAGTAGAGGTTAGACTAGTGAGAGAGGTAAGTGTGTTCTCCATGGAGGTTTGGGATGGATAGGAGGGTTCATTTGTTGGGAGAGAGGGCGCATAACACGGAGGTAGTTCCTCTTGATAAGGATGTGGAGATGGTGTATATTGAGGTGACGGTTCTAGGTATGACTCATATGGTGGTTGTATGGTGGATAAGAATTAGGGTCATATGGGGGTGAATGGGTGAAAAGGGGCTTGTGAGTATGGTAGTTCAAAGTTATGTTGAAGAAGGGGTTCATAGGCATATGGTAGGGCTTGTTGGTAACTACAAGGGGATCCACCATATTAATCATCTTGGTACGCACCCTGGAATGGCTCTTGACCATAGTAATTTGGTGGAGGTTGGTTGTCACGGAAAGGTCCACCATAACTATTGTCTTGGTATGCATCATAGAATGATTGTTGCTTATAGCGCATTGCAGGGGGTTGTTGCCAAGAGGGTTGGTCAAATCCTTGTGACTCCTCCCATCTTTGATTCTTCCAACCTTGATGCCTGTTCTCAATATAGCTTCCATTCCTTACAACAATATTGGAACCAAACTTGAAACCAGAGGGGTGAGAATTCATAGTAGCTAAAGAAAATAAAAACAAAAACTAATAAAAAAATTAATGAAAATAAACTCCTAAAACTTAGAAACACTGACAACAATATAAGATAAAGATTTGAAAAATGTTTAAATTTTAAAAAGGTTTGATTTTTAAAATTTTAAATTTAAATTTTGAAATTTGAATTTTGAATTTTGGAATAAGATAAGATAAGATTTTGAAAAAGATTTGAATTTTGAAATTTAAAACTAAGATAAGATAAGATACAAATTTTAAAATAAAAATCTAAATTTTTTTTGTAATTTTCAAAAAAATCAATTAAAATAGAGAGAAAGGATATTTTTGAAATTAATGAGGAAAGAGAAAAACAATAAAATGACACCAAACTTAGAATTTTTAGATCAAAGCAAAGAAAACAAACAAGAAAAATATTTACAATAACCAATAATAAGGCACATGTTTGCAATTCCCCAGCAACGGCGCCATTTTGACGAACGGATTCTTGCGTGGTCTAGAATTTTACAAATAAGCTCTCGTTGTAAGTATAGTTTCTAAACCAACAGAAAATCCTTTCGTACAAAAGTTTGGTTGTCACAAGTAACAAAACCCAATAAAATTTATAACCGAAGTATTTAAACCTCGGGTCGTCTTCTCAAGGAATTGCAAGGAAGTATGATTTATTATTGGTTATGGAAAAAGGTATATTTTTGTGTTTTTGAAATAGGGAACATGTAATTTAAATGGCAAGGAAGTAAATTAATTATCATGAACACCAGTGCAAGGTATAAGAACTGGAAATCCTATCCTAGTTATCCTTATCAGGTGAGATGAGAATTGGATTTTGCTCCCACTTAGTTAACCCTTACTAAATAAAGAAAGTCAAGTGGACTAATCAACTTGATTCCTCAAGTCCTAGTCAACTCCTACGGAAAGACTAGCTTTAGAGGGATCCAAATCAATCAGCAATTTCCAATTTTCAATCAATCGCTGAGTTTGACAACTCAAGTGTTACCAATTACTTAACCATAGCAAAGGGGGAAAATTCTAAATTAAATTAAAAGCATTAATAACATAAATTTGAAGAAAGCAATCTTTAGATCTGAAATACCTCAATTTATATTAAATAAGAAAATCAATTCTAACATGGAAAGTTCATAAGCCAAATTGAAAAGATAAATAACAATTAAAGTAATAGAATAAATAAAGTAAAAAATAAATTAAAAGAACATTGAACCTAAAATGAAGAGAAGTAGCCTAATCATAATAGAAATCCTAAATCCTAATCATAATCCTAAATTCTAAGAGAGAGGAGAGAGTCTCTCTCTCTAAAAACTACATCTAAACCTAAAATTGTGAATTTGAATGTTGTCTGTATGAATGGATGTATTTTTCCACTTTATAGCCTCTAATCTGTGTTTTTTGGGCCTGAAACTAGGCCGAAAATAGCACAGAAATCGCTGGATGCAAAATCTGCCACGATTTTTTCTGTCACTGCGAGGCGTGTGCATGAATCACGCGTGTGCGTCGCCTAGATGTACAACCACTATTGCAAATTATATATCATTTCGAAGCCCCAGACGTTAGCTTTCCAAAGCAACTGAAACCGCCTCATTTGGATCTCTGTAGCTCAAGTTATGACCGTTTGAGTTCGAAGAGGTCAGGCTGGACAGCTTAGCTATTTCTTCAACTTCTTGTATTCCTTCTACTTTTGCATGCTTCCTTTCCATCCTCTGAGTCATTCCTACCCTATAATCCCTGAAATCACTTAACACACATATTAAGGCACCGAATGGTAATAAAGGATAATTAAATTTAATAATTTTATGGTCTAGGAAACATATTTTCACATATATTAAGGAGTAAGGAAGGAATTGTAAAACCATGCAATTTATATGAATAAGTGAGCAAAGACTTGATAGAAATCACTCAATTGAGCATAATATAAATCATAAAATAGTGGTTTATCAGTGGCTATCTGGCTTAGAGAGTTTTTTAGTTTTGTACTCTTATATTGTATATGGGTTGGATAATTTTTTGGGTTGTTTTTTTTTTAGCTTGCATAGTATTGGACTATTGGTATTTAGTCAATTAGGCATATGGTCCATGGTTTATTGGCTTAATAATTCTCTAAATATGTTATTTTTGTACGGGTCGGGTCGAAATTTTTTGAATGACGTTTAGCTAAAATATAAAATTTCGGTTTAAAAAAGAAAACAAAATCTATGCGAGCCCCCGTTTAGCCCGTGAGCTAGCCCATTTAACCCGTAATTTTTTTCGGGTTAATTGGACTTATCCCGTTTAGCCCAAATTTTAAACAGACTTGAATTAGAGACAAAAGTTCACCTATTTAAATGGATAAACAGGCCGGCCCGATGAGTTTGGCCCATTTTGATGGCTCTAAAAGCCACGCATCTCCATTTTCTATGTGATACCTATAGAGAGCATGCTATGCTTTATTTTTTGGTCAGCATTATAAAAATTCTCATACTCAAAATGGTATCAAAGAATTTTAGATTTGACATTTTAGTTTTTAATAAATTTTTATTTTCTATAAATCTTCAAAAATTATTCCGGTTAAATAAATTGGTCCTTTAATGCTTTAAGTAAACCTTTTTAATATGCGTATTACATAAATAAATTTCTAAAAAAAATTATTATAAAACAATTAAGTTAAAAAGAATACTATAAAATAAATTATTTCTTTTTTAAAATGATAGAAAGACTAAATTGTCTGAGAAATTTAGTTTTTAAAGAATTAAAAAAATTGTTTTTAAATACTAAAGTAGTCGATTTAAAAATTTTTAAGAATGAATTTAAATGTTTATTCATGAATATAAGAGAAAATTCATCCTTCATAATCTATTCTATTATATAAAAATTTTTGTACTTAATGATGAAATTGAAGTGGCATACTTTTGAGAATGTTTCTTAATTTATTTTTTTAACTCATTAAATTTTATTTATTATAATAAACTAATTATATCAACTAATTGATTTGATTAGATATTTAAGTATCACACAATTTATTATAATTTTTATTAATTAATTAATTATAATTCAAATTGAGTGATTATTTTGTTAGAAAAGTATTATTTTTAATCTATTTATTGTCAATACATATATTAGTTATAAGTGCAAATTAAGTTATTTTACATTAAATGATTTATATAATCGTGATCTTATTTATTATCATAAATATTGAATTAAATAAGTTATTATTACTTTTGATTTGGAATTAAATGAGAATAAAATTAAATATACTATTTAATTTGAGTTTTAGGGTTTAATGAGTGTCACACTTAAATATAAATAGTGACTTCAGGGTTTTGGTCTCCAACGCATCAAAGTTGCTTCCATAGCTATTTTTCCATTAGAGGAGTTGTGATTCAACCCATCAGGGATACAAACGACTTTGGTTGAAGAAGATAAAAAAACCAATCAATTATACTCACGAATTTAAGTACGCTTCCGCGCTCTCAACTATTTTTCTTAAAGATTTACATGGATGATTTTGGGGTTAAGGAATCCTAGAATTTTCAACATATTTAACTATACCCTTTTTCTTTTTAAATAAATCCAAACTTTTACTATTTTTTATAAAATAAAAATGGGAGAATATACACAAATATATAATGTGACAACAAATCACTATTCAAATAGTGCATAAAGACCTAAAGAGTGGATGTTACATTCATGCATGTATGCAAGAATGGTTGTAATGATAATACTCGGAGCTTAATGAAGCAAGTTGCTATTGCTTCTTATATATGACCCAAATGGGATGAAAAATACCATTTTTCAGTATTTGAAGTCACAGCTTGTATTAGCATATAACAAACTAAAAAAATGTGTGTCTAGAATAGAGAATATATAAAATGAGAGGCATTCATACCTCAATTCTATAGGGCCTATTCGGTTGGAAGAAGTAAATTTTTATTTGTAAATTCTTCAGATCTTTTGAATATGAAGTTAAAATCTGTTAGATGATAAATTAGAAGGGAGAAAAAAGAAAAGATAAAGGTTAAATATTGAAACAAGAGTCATGTTATTCTAAACCTAAATAACATGTCCTGTATGTCTGACTACCATTATTTAAAATTTTTCTTGCATTTGACCGATTGTCAGAGATGTAAATTCCGAATAATTAGTAAATAATTAATCAATAAATTAATTATTATTTAAAGAAATAAAAAAAATTAAAATCGTTTGATGAAATAGAAATAATTAAAGTATGAATTTTGATACTAATATCAAATGTTTTGGTCTAAAATTGAGCCAAACCGGTTGAACTGGCCCAAAGTCCAACCCAAATTCCACTAATATTAAGCTTTAGCACATTCTCTCTCCCATGTGATATGAAACACGCTGAAAGCTCATCCAAAAAGGAGAAGAACACTTCCAAAATCACAAACCCTTGGTTTGATTTGAAATCAAGATAACTTTTGATCCGGAGCTTTGATCGTTGCACTGTCTGCGGCCATGCGATTAACGTGTCAAGCTTTACAAAATCCATAGAACAATTTAGTTGTAAGTCACATTTTCTCACCCAGATACTCCTCCTATAATTCCAAAATTCTTGAGCCTTAGTGTTGATATTTTGTTAAATTTTGATATTTAGGAGCATATTAATCTTGAGATATTGCTGAGTCTTGCTTTAATTTTGCATTGGTAAGGTGAGATAACTCTAACTCTTGTGAAAATTATGTGGTATAGTAAAATCTCTATTGATTGAGTAATGTTTATTGGTATTAGATGTGAATTATGGTTTTGAGGCATGTTAATGAAATTGGAGTCTAATTGGTAGTGTCGGTAAGCTAAATTTGGGCTGTGATACACTACTATTTTATGGTTTATTTTATATTGAATTGAGTGGATTTTATCCATTATTCTCACACTTATTCATATAAATCGCATGTTTTATATTTTCCTTCTCGATTTTGTGCTATGATTGAAAATATGCTTCTTTGGCCTTAAATTTGCTAATTTTAATTCTCCTTCATTACCATTCGATGCCGTGATATGTGTGTTAAGTGTTTTTAGGGCTTATAGGGCAAGAATGGCTTAGAGAATGGAAAATAAGCATGCAAAAGTGGAAGGAACACAAGAAATCAAGTATTTCAGAATCTGGAAGCGACTCGCACGCATGGGCGACGCATACGCGTGACCAGTTCACACGTGTACGCGTGAGCAGAAAGAACATATGAGCCATATGAACCATATGAACCATACATGGAACCATATTATCCTTATGAACTATACATAGAACCACCCCAATTCCTACCCAATTACCCCCAAGAACCACCACCTCAATATACGCCTGATGAGCGGATAATTTATACGCTTTTTGGCATTGTTTTTAGATAGTTTTTAGTATGATCTAGTTACTTTTAGGGATGTTTTCATTAGTTTTTATGCTAAATTCACATTTCTAGACTTTACTATGAGTTTTTGTGTTTTTCTGTGATTTCAGGTATTTTCTGGCTGAAATTGAGGGACCTGAGCAAAACTCTGATAGGAGGCTGACAAAGGACTGCTGATGCTGTTGGAATCTGACCTCCCTGTACTCAAAATGAATTTTCTGGAGCTACAGAACAGCAAATGGCACGCTCTTAATGGCGTTGGAAAGTAGACATCCAGAGCTTTCCAGAAATATATAATAGTTCATACTTTATTCGTAATTAGACGATGTAAACTGGCACTCAACGCCAGTTCCATGCTGCATTATGGAGTCAAACGCCAGAAACACGTCACGAACCAGAGTTGAACGCCCAAAACACGTTACAACTTGGCGTTCAACTCCAAGAGAAGTCTCAGCTCGTGGATAGATCAAGCTCAGCCCAAGCACACACCAAGTGGGCCTCGGAAGTGGATTTATGCATCAATTACTTACTTATGTAAACCCTAGTAGCTAGTTTAGTATAAATAGAACTTTTTACTAGTGTATTAGTCATCTTTTGACCACATTACATCTTTGGTCTCAGTTTTATTTTATTATTCATCTTAGGAGACTATTGATCACGTTTTGGGGGCTGGCCATTCGGCCATGCCTGGAACTTCATCACTTATGTATTTTCAACGATGGAGTTTCTACACACCATAGATTAAGGGTGTGGAGCTCTGTTGTACCTCAAGTTTTAATGCAATTACTACTATTTTCTATTCAATTCGATTTATTCCTGTTCTAAGATACCATTCTTACTTCAACCTGATGGATGTGATGATCTGTGACACTCATCATCATCCATCCTTATGAACGCGTGCCTGACAACCATATCTCACCTATGAACGCGTGACTGACAACCACTTTCGTTCTACAAGCGAAAGCTAGAGTGCGTATCTCTTGGATTCCTAATGCACGACGCATGGTTGCCCCTCGCCTGACAACCGAGCCTTCCATTCCGTGAGATCAGAGTCTTCGTAGTATAAGCTAGAATTGATGGCGGCATTCATGGGAATCCGGAAAGTCTAACCTTGTCTGTGGTATTCCGAGTAGGATTCCGGAATTGAATGACTGTGACGAGCTTCAAACTCGCGATTGCTGGGGGTGATGACAAATGCAAAAGAATCAAGGGATTCTATTCCAACATGATCGAGATAATTAGCCGTGCCGTGATAGAGCATTTGAACCTTTTTCACTGAGAGGATGGGATGTAGCCATTGACAACGGTGATGCTGTACATACAGCTTGTCATGGAAAGGAATAAGAAGAATTGAAGAAGGGCAATAGGAAAGCAGAGATCCAACAGGGACAAGCATCTCTAGACACTTATCTGAAATTCCCACCATTGGATTACATGAGTAACTTTATCTTTATTTTCTATTTAATTTATTATTATTATTCGAAAAACCAATAATCTCTTAAAGTAGTTAAATCCGCCTGACTGGGATTTACAACATGACCATAGCTTGCTTCATACCAATAATCTCTGTGGGATCGACCCTTACTCACGTAAGGTATTACTTGGATGACCCAGTACACTTGCTGGTTACTTGTGCGGAGTTGTGATTAAGTGAGATTCACATTTGAGAGCGCTACCAAGTCTTTGGAGCCATTGTTGATGATCACAATTTCGTTCACCAAGTTTTTGGCGCCGTTGCCGGGGATTGTTTGAATTACAATTACGTGCAACCACAGTGCCAAGTTTTTCTGATCCGGCAACAACTCCAAGTTTTTGGCGCCGTTGTCGGGGATTGTTCAAGTATGGACAACTGACGGTTCATCTTGTTGCTCAGATCAGGTAATTTTCTTTTTGTTTTAATTTCAAAAATTTTTCAAAAAAATCTTTCAAAAATTTTTTATCTTTTTCGTTTTCCTAAAGAATATTTTCGGAAAAAAATAATAATAATACAAAAAAATAATAAAATCATAAAAACCAAAAATATTTTGTGTTCTTGTTTGAGTCTTGAGTCAATTTTTAAATTTGGTGTCTATTGCATGTTCATCTTATTCCTGCATTTTCTTTCGAAAATTCATGCATTCATAGTGTTCTTCATGATCTTCAAGTTGTTCTTGGTAAGTCTTCTTGTTTGATCTTGATGTTTTCTTGTTTTGTATTTTTTTGTTGTTTATCATATGCATTTTTCGTTTGTTAGAGTCCAAGCATTAAAGATTTCTAAGTTTGGTGTCTTGCATGTTTTCTTTGCATAAAAAATTTTTCAAAAATATGTTCTTGATGTTCATCATGATCTTCAAAGTGTTCTTGGTGTTCATCTTGATATTCATAGTGTTCTTGCATGCATCATGTGTTTTGAGCCAAATTTTTCATGTTTTGGGTCATTTTTGTGTTTTTCTCTCTCATCATTAAAAATTCAAAAATAAAAAATATCTTTTCCTTAATTTGCTCATAATTTTCGAAATTTTGAGTTGACTTAGTCAAAAATTTTTAAATTAGTTGTTTCTTGTAAGTCAAGTCAAATTTTCAATTTTAAAAATCTTATCTTTTCAAAAATTTTTCAAAAAATCAAATCTTTTTCATTTTTCTTATTAATTTTCGAAATTTTCTTTTTAAAAATGTTTTTCAAAAATGTTTTTCTTAATTTTATCTTTATTTTCGAAAATTATGCTAACAATTAATGTGATTGGTTCAAAAATTTGAAGTTTGTTACTTTCTTGTTAAGAAAGGTTCAATCTTTAAATTCTAGAATCTTATCTTTTAGTTTCTTGTTAGTCAAGTAATTAATTTTAATTTTAAAAATTAAATCTATCTTATCTTATCTTTTATATTCATATCTTTTTCAAAAATTTTATCTTTTTCAAAAAAACTTTAATTTCAAAAATATCTTCTTATCTTCTTATCTTTTCAAATTTGATTTTAATATCTCTTTCAACTAACTAATTAACATTTTGTTTGTTTCTTATCTTTTTCAAAACCACCTAACTACTTTTTCCTCTCTAATTTTTGAAAATATCTCATCCCTTTTTCAAAATTCATTTTAAATTAACTAATTGTTTTAAATTTTAATTTTATTTCTATCTCATCTTTAATTTTCGAAAATCATTAACTCCTTTTCAAATTTAATTTTCAAATTCTCTCTCTCATCTTCTTCTATTTATTTATTCATTTACTAACACTTCTCTTCACCTTTCTTCATCTCCAATCACTGCCTCTATCCTTATCCTTGTGTTTGGATTCTCCTTTCTTTATTCTTTTCTTCTTCTACTAATAATAAGGATCCTCCTTACTGTGACATAGAGGATTCCTCTTCCTTTTCTTTTTCTCTTCTCTTTCATATGAGCAGGAACAAGGACAAAGGCACTCTTGTTGAAGCTGATCCTGAACCTGAAAGGACTCTGAAGAGGAAACTAAGAGAAGCTAAATTACAACAATCCAGAGGCAACCTTTCTGAAATTTTTGAACAAGAGAAGGAGATGGCAGCCGAACCCAACAACAATAATGCAAGGAGGATGCTTGGTGATTTTACTAAACCCACGTCCAAGTTTGATGGAAGAAGCATCTCAATTCCTGCCATTGGAGCAAACAATTTTGAGTTGAAACCTCAATTAGTTGCTCTAATGCAACAGAACTGCAAGTTTCATGGACTTCCATCTGAAGATCCTTACCAGTTTTTAACTGAGTTCTTGTAGATTTGCGAGACTGTTAAGATGAATGGAGTAGATCCTGAAGTCTACAGGCTCATGCTTTTCCCTTTTGCTGTAAGAGACAGAGCTAGAACATGGTTGGACTTACAACCTAAAGATAGCCTGGACTCCTGGGATAAGCTGGTCACGGCCTTCTTTGATAAATTCTTTCCCCCTTAAAAGCTGAGCAAGGCTAGAGTGGATGTTCAGACCTTCAAGCAAAAAGATGGTGAATCCCTCTATAAAGCTTGGGAAAGATACAAGCAGATGACCAAAAAGTGTCCTTCTGACATGTTTTCAGAATGGACTATATTAGATATATTCTATTATGGTCTATCTGAGTTTTCCAAGATGTCATTGGACCATTCTGCAGGTGGATCCATTCACCTAGAGAAAACGCCTGCAGAAGCTCAAGAACTTATTGACATGGTTGCAAATAACCAATTCATGTACACTTCTGAGAGGAATTCCGTGACTAATGGGATGCCTCAGAGGAAGGGAGTTCTTGAAATTGATGCTCTGAATGCCATATTGGCTCAGAACAAAGTGTTGACTCAGCAAATCAACATGATCTCTCAAAGTCTGAATGGATGGCAAAATGCATCCAACAGTGCTAAAGAGACAACTTCTGAAGAAGCTTATGATCCTGAGAACCCTGCAATGCCAGAGGTTAATTACATGGGTGAACCTTATGAAAATACCTATAATTCATCATGGAGAAATCTTCCAAATTTCTCATGGAAGGATCAACAAAAGCCTCAACAAGGCTTTAATAATGGTGGAAGAAACAGGCTCAACAATAACAAGCCTTTTCCATCATCTTCTCAGCAACAGACAGAGAATTCTTAGCAGAGCCCCTCTAATTTAGCAAACTTAGTCTTTGATCTGTCAAAGGCCACTTTAAGTTTCATTAGTGAGACAAGATCCTCCATTAGAAATTTGGAGGCACAAGTGGGCCAGCTGAGTAAGAAAGTAGCTGAAACTCCTCCTAGTACTCTCCCAAGCAATACTGAAGAAAATCCAAAGAGAGAGTGAAAGGCCATTGACATAGTCAATATAGCCGAATGCAAGGAGGAGGAGGAGGACGTGAATCCCAATGAGGAAGACCTCATGGGACGTCTCTCAAGCAAGAAGGAGTTCCCTATTGAGGACCTAAAGGAATCTGAGGCTCATATAGAGACCATAGAGATCCCACTAAATCTTCTTCTGCCATTCATGAGCTCTGAAGACTATTCTTCCTTAGAAGAGGATGAAGATGTGACTGGAGAGCAAGTTTCTCAATATCTAGGAGCCATCATAAAGCTGAATACCAAGTTATTTGGTAATGAGACTTGGGAAGGTGAACCTTCCTTGCTCATTAGTGAACTTGATACATGGGTTCAGCAAACTTTACCTCAAAAGAGACAAGATCCAGGCAAATTCTTAATACCCTGTACCATAGGCACTATGACCTTTAACAAGGCTTTGTGTGACCTGGGGTCAGGCATAAATCTTATGCCACTCTTTGTAATGGAGAAGCTGGGGATCATTGAGGTACAACCTGCCATATTCTCATTACAAATGGCAGACAAGTCAGTAAGACAAGCTTATGGATTAGTAGAGGACATGCTAGTGAAGGTTAAAGGCCTTTACATTCTTGCTGATTTCATAATCTTAGACACTAGGAAGGAGGAGGATGAATGCATCATCCTTGGAAGACCTTTCCTGGCCACAGCAGAAGCTATGATAGATGTTAACAGAGGAGAACTAGTCCTTCAATTAAATGGGAACTACCTTGTGTTTAAGACCCAAGGGTGCTCTTCTATAAACATGGAAAAGAGGCACAGTAAGCTTCTCTCAGTACAGAGTCAAACAGAGCCCCCACAATCAAACTCTAAGTTTGGTGTTGGGAGGCCTTGAACCCCCATATCCAAACTCTAAGTTTGGTGTTGCGAGTCCACAACATTGACCTGATCACCTTTGTGGCTCCAAGAGAGCCCACTGTCAAGCTAATGACTTTAAAAGAGTGCTTGTTGGGAGGCAACCCAATTTTTATTTATCTAATTTTATTTTTTATTTTACTGTTATTTTGTGTTTTATTAGGTTCATGATCATGTGGAGTCACGAAAAAAATATTAAAATTAAAAACAGAATCAAAAACAGCAGAAGAAAAATCACACCCTAGAGGAAAGACTTACTGGCGTTTAAACGCCAGTAAGGAGCATCTGGCTGGCGTTCAACGCCAAAACAGAGCATGGATCTGGCGTTGAACGCCAGAAACAAGCAACATCCCGGCGTTCAAACGCCAGGAATGCACCCTGAGGAGAGCTGGCGCTGAATGCGAGAAACAAGCATGGAACTGGCATTCAACGCCAGAAACATGCTGCACATGGGCATTGAATGCCCAGAACATGCATCACTTCGGCGTTTAAATGCCAATATTGCATGGAAAGGCATTTTACATGCCTAATTGGTGCAGGGATGTAAATCCTTGACACCTCAGGATCTGTGGACCCCACAGGATCATCTCAGGATCTGTGGACCCCACAGGATCCCCACCTACCATATTCTCACCTTACCTCCTAATAATCCTATAACACACTTTCCCAAAAACCCTTCACCAATCACCTCAATCTCTCTTCAGAATCACCCCTTTACCACTCACATCCACCCACTCTTCCCCATAAACCCCACCTACCTTCAAAATTCAAATTTCTTTCCCACCCAATCCCACCCTAAATGGCCGAACTTACTCCCTCTCCCCTCACTATATAAACCCCTCTATTCTTCTTCATTTTCACACAACATAACCCTCTCTTCTCCTTCTTGGCCGAATACACCTCTCCCCCTCTCCTCCATATTTTCTTCTTCTTCTTCTTCTCTTCTTTCATCTCATGCTCGAGGGCGAGCAATATTCTAAGTTTGGTGTGGTAAAAGCATAGCTTTTTTGTTTTTCCGTAACCATTGATGGCACCTAAGGCCGGAGAATCCTCTAGAAAAGGGAAAGGGAAGACAAAATCTTCCACCTCCGAGTCATGGGAGATGGAAAGATTCATCTCCAAAGCCCATCAAGACCACTTCTATGATGTTGTGGCCAAGAAGAAGGTGATCCCCGAGGTCTCTTTCAAGCTCAAGAAAAATGAGTATCCAGAGATCCGACATGAGATCCAAAGAAGAGGTTGGGAAGTTCTAACCAACCCCATCCAACAAGTCAGAATCTTAATGGTTCAAGAGTTCTATGCCAATGCATGGATCACTAGGAACCATGATCAAAGTAAGAACCCGAACCCAAAGAATTATCTTACAGTGGTTCGGGTTAGATTTTAGTCTGGAAAATGTGAGGTTGGCGTTCAACTTGCCCATGATGCAAGGAGATGCACGCCCCTACACTAGAAGGGTCAACTTTAATCAAAGGTTGGACCAAGTCCTTATGGACATATGTGTGGAAGGAGCTCAATGGAAAAGAGACTCCAAAGACAAGCCGGTTCAACTAAGAAGACTGGACCTCAAGCCTGTGGCTAGAGGATGGTTAGAATTCATCCAACGCTCCATCATCCCTACTAGCAACCGATCTGAAGTTATTGTGGATCGGGCCATCATGATTCATAGCATCATGAATGGAGAGGAAGTAGAAGTTCATGAAGTCATCTCCCATGAATTCTACAAAATAGCCGATAAGCCCTCTACTTTGGCAAAGCTAGCTTTTCCTCATCTTATTTGCCATCTATGTTACTCAGCTGGAGTTATCATAGAAGGAGACATCCTCATTGAGGAGGACAAACCTATCACTAAGAAAAGGATGGAGCAAACAAGAGAGCCCACTCATGGAACCCAAGAGACGCATGAGGAAGCTCATCACCAAGAAATCCCAGAGATGCCTCAAGGGATGCACTTTCCTCCCAACAACTATTGGGAACAACTCAACACTTCCTTAGAAGATTTGGGTTACAATGTGGATCAATTAAGGGTGGAACATCAAGAGCACTCCATCATTCTCCATGAAATTAGAGAAGATCAAAGAGCAATGAGGGAGGAGCAACAAAGGCAAGAAAGAGACATAGAAGAGCTTAAGGACATCGTTGGTCCTTCAAGAAGAAGATGCCACTAAGGTGGATTCATTCCTTGTTCTTATTTTTCTATTTTTTTTCGGTTTTTATGCTTATTATGTCATCTATATTTGTGTCTTCATTACATGATCATTAGTATGTAGTAACTATGTCTTAAAGCTATGAATAAATTCCATAAATCCTTCACCTCTCTTAAATGAAAAATGTTTTTAATTCAAAAGAACAAGAAGTACATAAATTTCAAAAATTGTCCTTGAATTTAGTTTAATTATATTGATGTGGTGACAATACTTTTTGTTTTCTGGACGAATGCTTAAACAGTGCATATTTTTGATCTTGTTGTTTATAAATGTTAAAATTGTTGGCTCTTGAAAGAATGATGAACAAAGAGAAATGTTATTGATAATCTGAAAAATCATGAAATTGATTCTTGAAGCAAGAAAAAGCAGTGAAAAACAAAAGCTTGCGAAAAAAAAAATTTATTCGAAAAAAAAGAAAGTAAAAGAAAAAGCAAGCAGAAAAAGCCAATAGCCCTTAAAACCAAAAGGCAAGGGTAAAAAGGATCCAAGGCTTTGAGCATCAATGGATAGGAGGGCCCAAGGAAATAAAATCCAGGCCTAAGCGGCTAAATCAAGTTGTCCCTAACCATGTGCTTGTGGCATGCAGGTCCAAGTGAAAAGCTTGAGACTGAGTGGTTAAAGTCGTGATCCAAAGCAAAAAGAGTGTGCTTAAGAGCTCTGGACACTTCTAACTGGAGACTCTAGCAAAGCTGAGTCACAATCTGAAAAGGTTCACCCAGTCATGTGTCTGTGGAATTTATGTATCCGGTGGTAATACTGGAAAACAAAGTGCTAAGGGCCACGGCCAAGACTCATAAAAGTAGCTGTGTTCAAGAATCAACAAACTTAACTAGGAGAATCAATAACACTATCTGAAATTCTAAGTTCCTATAGATGCCAATCATTCTAAACTTCAAAGGAGAAAGTGAGATGGCAAAACTGTTCAGAAGCAAAAAGTTACAAGTCCCGCTCATCTAATTAAAATTAATATTCATTGATATTTTGGGATTTATAGTATATTCTCTTCTTTTTATCCTAAATGATTTTCAGTTGCTTGGGGGCAAGCAACAATTTAAGTTTGGTGTTGTGACGAGCGGATAATTTATA
>NC_029778.3:57134965-57141841 GCF_000817695.3 Arachis duranensis
ATTGTTTTTAGGTAGTTTTTAGTATGATCTAGTTACTTTTAGGGATGTTTTCATTAGTTTTTATGCTAAATTCACATTTCTGGACTTTACTATGAGTTTGTGTGTTTTTCTGTGATTTCAAGTATTTTCTGGCTGAAATTGAGGGACCTGAGCAAAACTCTGATAGGAGGCTGACAAAGGACTGCTGATACTGTTAGAAACTAGACATCAAGAGCTTTCCAGAAATATATAATAGTCTATACTTTATTTGGAATTAGATGACGTAAACTGGCGCTCAACGCCAGTTCCATGCTGCATTATGGAGTCAAATGCCAGAAACACGTCACGAACCAGAGTTGAACGCCCAAAACACGTTACAACTTGGCGTTCACCTCCAAGAGAAGCCTCAGCTCGTGGATAGATTAAGCTCAGCCCAAGCACACACGAAGTGGGCCCCGAAAGTGGATTTATGCATCAATTACTTACTTATGTAAACCCTAGTAGCTAGTTTAGTATAAATAGAACTTTTTACTAGTGTATTAATCGTCTTTTGACCACATTACATCTTTGGTCTCAGTTTTATTTCATTATTCATCTTAGGAGACTATTGATCACGTTTTGGGGGCTGGCGATTCGGCCATGCCTGGACCTTCATCACTTATGTATTTTCAACGGTGGAGTTTCTACACTCCATAGATTAAGGGTGTGGAGCTCTGCTATACCTCAAGTTTTAATGCAATTACTACTATTTTCTATTCAATTAGATTTATTCCTGTTCTAAGATACCATTCGTACTTCAACCTGATGGATGTGATGATCCGTGACACTCATCATCATCCATCCTTATGAACGCGTGCCTGACAACCACTTCCGTTCTACAAGCGAGAGCTAGGATGCGTATCTCTTGGATTCCTGATACAAGACGCATGGTTGCCCCTCGCCTGACAACCGAGCCTTCCATTCCATGAGATCAGAGTCTTTGTGGTATAAGCTAGAATTGATGACGGCATTCATGGGAATCCGGAAAGTCTAACCTTGTCTGTAGTATTCCGAGTAGGATTCCGGAATTGAATGACTGTGACGAGCTTCAAATTTGCGATTGCTGGGCGTGATGACAAACGCAAAAGAATCAAGGGATTCTATTCCAACATGATCGAGATGATTAGCCGTGCCGTGACAGAGCATTTGGACCTTTTTCACTGAGAGGATGGGATGTAGCCATTGACAACGGTGATGCCGTACATACAGCTTGCCATGGAAAGGAATAAGAAGAATTGAATGAAGGCAGTAGGAAAGCAGAGATCCAACAGGGACAAGCATCTCCAGACACTTATCTGAAATTCCCACCATTGGATTACATGAGTAACTTTATCTTTATTTTCTATTTAATTTATTATTATTATTCGAAAAACCAATAATCTCTTAAATTAGTTAAATCCGCCTGACTGGGATTTACAAGATGACCATAGCTTGCTTCATACCAACAATCTTTATGGGATCGACCCTTGCTCACGTAAGGTATTACTTGGACGACCCAGTACACTTGCTATTTAGTTGTGCGGAGTTGTGATTAAGTGAGATTCACATTTGAAAGCGCTACCAAGTCTTTGGAGCCATTGTTGATGATCACAATTTCGTCCACCAATGCCATCTCCATA
The DNA here is from genome assembly GCF_000817695.3 of Arachis duranensis. Taxonomy (NCBI): domain Eukaryota; kingdom Viridiplantae; phylum Streptophyta; class Magnoliopsida; order Fabales; family Fabaceae; genus Arachis; species Arachis duranensis. Next base: position 57,136,603 of record NC_029778.3, read on the forward strand.
TCCTTATCAAGAAGAACCACCTTCGTATTATGAGCCTTTTCTCCCAACAAATGAACCCTCCTATCCACCCCAAGCTCCCATAGATGATACCTTTAATGTTATTCGCCAAGGGCAAAGAGAGCTTCAAACCACACTTACCTCTACTCTCATTGGTCTCATCTCTACTCTCCAAGTTCTTATATCCCGTGTGGATCCACCCTCTACCTCCAATACTCAACCCTCAAGCTTTAGTATACTTCCTTTTCAACCACATAATGATTTCTCCATCCCACAACCACCCTCCATGAAAGAACATCCATATCCATCAATCCAAGAGCAACATGATCCCCATTATGCTAGTGACATGGAACAAGAGAGAAAGGATCATTTTAGGGACTTAATGGATTGGATTCACGCATCCATACTTCAAGAGAAGTAAGAGGAGGCCCAAAAGGTGGAGGTAGGAGAAACCCTTGAATATAAAGGAATAGTTGAAGAATTAGGGAAGGTTGAACAAGAGGGAAGTTCCATCATTGAAGACAACTCTACACTAAGTGACGTTAAAGATCTTGTTGAAACTTCTTCCATCGGATGTGAAACCAACATTGAGGAGGAATGTATACACCCTCCAACAAATGACTTGATCAATAAGGAAGAGTTGGAAAAAGTTCACAAGAAAGTGGGAATTGAAGAAAGTTGTCAAGAGGTGGAAGACATTAAGGAGGAGTTTGATTTTCTACTAAAGCAAGTGGAGAAAGCCAAAATTATCGAAGAAGAGGAAGTGGTTGAAGACTTAGGAGATGCGGAACCTCCATGGAAAGCTCAAGTCATAGAGCCTCCTTCCAAGACGTTTGAATTTGATGTTGAGGAAGGTGTACAAGCTCCAAAGCATATCATGGTTGAAGACTTTGAAGAAGTTGATCATGAGATGGATTCAATAATTGATGAGTTTTTATCTACAATTGAATCATTTTCCATTGGACTTGAAGAAAAGGTTAATGTTGAAGAAGCTTGTCAAGAGGTGGAGATCATAAAAGAGGAGTCCAAAAGAGTGAAGCATACAATGGCAAGGCCGCCATTGGAGACACCTCTCCCGAGGCCATCACCATCCGTCCTTTCATTCAAGTGGGTAAATCTCTTCCCCTTAAGCTTTAATTTATCGCTTTCATACGGTTTGCTTGAGACGGATGGACAACTTAGAGCTCTTTGTGGTTTTAAGAGTAAAAGGGAGATGGTTAGTGGTTGGCAACACAATCCTAGGTTCGTTATGGTTGGATGTTCAAGGTCTAAGTGCAATGGTTGGAATAGTTCTCAATTGACTGGGTCTAGGAAGTTATTGGGATGCCTCAGTGAGAATTCGGATCACTTGCCACCCGGTTGGAACAATAATGATCAACTTAAACACGGGTGTAGGAACAAGATTTGGGATCCCAGCATACAAGAGGATCAACTTTGGGAGTTTAAAACTTGTGAAGAACTTCATCAGGGCTTGGTGAATTCACATGGAAATGTTGGAGCTTATTGGAAGTCCAAGCATTGGTGGAAGTTTTAAGATGAGTTCAAGCACAACCCACCATGACAAAAAGCTCACCAAATGTCCAACTTAAGGAATTTAACTAAATGTGCTAGGTGGGAGACACCCCACCATGGTAAATTCTTCCTATTTTCTCTTTTATTTATAATTGTAATAAGTTAAATTTTCAATTTTAGTTAGGTTTATTCAGTCTAAGTTATGGTTTTACTTGTTTAATAATGTTTGGCATTAATTTCATAGCTTGTTTATTTATTAAAAAAGAATGTCCCACATGTGCGCGTCGCCGACGCGCATGCGTCATATTGAATGTTGCTCTCTGGTACATTTTTCTGAGAGTTGCGGTAATACCGTGCGGGTGGGGTGCTAAGCGCACAACCCAACCCACGCGTGCGTGTCGCTGATGCGTATGCGTCATTTGCATTTTTGGCTTCCCACGTGAGCGTGGCCGATGTGCACGCGTCATATGTTAATGATACCACCTCCAGCATAAACACCCAAGAGTTGTGCGGGAACTGTGCGAGTGTTGTGCGAGGAGCACAATTCACACCCACGCGTACGCGTGACTGTCACGTACACATCACCTCCTCAGTCTGCAACCCACGCGTACGCGTGGGCAACGCTTATGCGTCGCTTCCTATTTTCCACTCCTCTTCTTTCTTCCCTCCTTTCTTATTCTTTCCTCTTTCCTTTCTTCTTCCTTTTCTTCTCCTTTTCTAACTTTATTCTTCTTTCACTTTTCAAAATTTTACTTCTCATTTTTTTATTATCTTTCTTTTATTTTACTTATTAAATTTACATACTTTCATTCATTGCATTCTAACTTTGTGCATGTTTTTATTTTCTTTTCTAAATTTGCTATTTTTCATTGTTGTTAAATTTTCTTACTCAACCATTGCATATTTCTTCCATTGTTTTAGTGCTTAGTGACTTGTTTTATATCGTTGGGTGATATTACTTATAGGTCAATGCAAATCTTTTATGACACTTGTATTCCTTTTGCATTGATATGAACTTATATTGTCTTTCATGACCCACTCTCTCTCCCTCATTATTGCAATTCTTGCACTATTGATATGTCATTTGCCTATATTGCTTTCTCACTTGCATGTTGTAACTACCATATAGTTGAGAACTTCATTATTATTTGGCATTAGCCCACCCATACTTTATTTGCTTGCATATCTTTGTTTGTGGGTTACTTTTCTCCCTTTTTCTCTTCTTTCAAGATGGCCACCAAGAAGAAAAATGGAACACTACTTCTAAATGGGGCGACAAACAAGTCCCGCCACACAATTTCTGGAGAAAGCGCATCAGTTGTAGCAACTCTAGTCCACTTGGACGTCTTTGCATGCACCGAGGACGGTGCAATCTTTAAGTGTGGGGAGGTCAATCCCGACTTCCTTGGGTTAGTTACTTTCTTTCTAACACCAATGTTTAATTTTCTTTGTTAGTTAGTTATTGCATTGCATAATATATTGCATGTGTAGTAGTTGTTTGCATTTAGGTACCACTTGGTTGAAGTGATAAATTCTTTTTCAAGACACTATTTTATAGCATTTTCACTAATTTGAATTAAAATTTTTGTTAAACTTGTTTGAAAATATTTTAATTTGGAAAATGGTTTTAGAGCTCGAACACACAAAACCAGTGAGATTTTGAATCTATTTGATTAGTTGCATTTTATCAACCAATGTTTTATTTTGGTGTGTATTTTTCTCTCTAAAATTGTGATCTATATCTTGCTTGATTCTATATTTCCATGGTTTGATGTATACATACACTTATGTGATTGAGGCCTTGTTTCACTATTGCTCACATACCCATATGGCCTTACCTTTTTCATCATCCTTTGCAAACCAATGTTGAGCCTTTTTAACCCCATTTATTCTTTATTTTATCTCATCACTAAACTCTAAATGAAAAACAATAATGTCCTTAATTTGAATTCTTGGTTAGCTTAGACTAGTGAGAGTGTTCATGATTTAAGTGTGAGAAAATTGGGTTTGGAAACACTTGGTTTGGAAATTGGGTATTGTATATTTTTGGTAAAAATGTGAAAAAAAATAGTTGAGCACATATTCTTGCATTCAATATCTCAATCATATGCATTGAGAAAAACAAAAAAAAATAAAAAGAAAAAGAAAAAAAGAGAAAAAGAAAATAAAAAGAGCAAATAATAAAAGGGGACAAAATGCCCCAAAGTAAATGGTGATAGCAATGCGTATGTATTGTACTCAAAATCAGATACATGAATATGTGAAAAACATAGTTAATGGGTAATTAGATTTTATATTCTGATTACATGGATTGTCTTAAGCTAGGTGGAAAGTTTAGGTTAATCAAGGATTCGAATTTTAGTCCACTTAACCAAATACAATCCTACCTTGACCTAACCCCATTACAACCCTTGAAAAGACCTCTTGATATGTGTATTTGTGCATTAAATTTTTGTCGATTGGTAGAAGAAGAGCAAGCCTTAGAAAGCAAGATTAGTAGAGAATTGAGAGAATCGAATCTTAAACACTTGAGTGATTAGAGTGTATACACTTCCGGTGAGGGTTCGATGCTCGATTCTTTGTTCCCGGCTTTCACGAGCTTTCTTCTTGCAAGTCTATTTGTACTTTATTTTATGATTTGAATTAGTGGAACCCATTTCATATTTATTTTTGGAGAATTTGATTTACTTTTAACCAAGTAGGGAGAATCATTTTTGCATGTAGTTGCATTCATATAGATAGGTTTCATTTAATAAGTCTTACCATTCCTCTTCACTCTTATGGCTCTCTTGAGCTTAGCATGAGTACATGCTAATGTTTAAGTGTGGGGAGATTGATAAACCACTATTTTACGGTTTATTTTACACTAAATTTAGTGGATTTTATCCATTATTCTCACACTTATTCATAGAATTCACATGTTTTACAATTTCCTTCCTAATTTTGTGCTATGATTGAAATTGTGCTTCTTTGGCCTTAAATTTGCTAATTTTAATCCTCTCTTATTACCATTCGATGTCGTAATATGTTTCTTAAGTGTTTTCAGGGTTTATAGGACAGGAATGACTTAGAGGATGGAAAGGAAGCATGCAAAAGTGGAAGGAACACAAGAAATTAAAGGAATTGTTAAGCTGTCAATCCTGACCTCTTTGTACTACATTGATCATAACTTGAGCTACAGAGGTCCGAATGAGGCAGTTCTAGTTGCGTTAGAAAGCTAACATTCGGGAGCTTCAAAATGATATGCAATTTACCATAGTTGCCTTGCAGTTAGATGATGTGTATGCGTCGCTGGTGCACGAAATTGCAATCACACTTTTGCAATTCCGCACAACTAACCAGCAAGTGCACTGGGTCGTCCAAGTAATACCTTACGTGAGTAAGGGTCGATCCCACGGAGATTGTCGGCTTGAAGCAAGCTATGGTTATCTTGTAAATCTTAGTCAGGATATCAGAAATTATCAGGATTAATTGTGAAAAGTAAAAGAACATGAAATAAGTACTTGTTTTGCAGTAATGGGGAACAGGTTGAGGTTTTGGAGATGCTCCATCTTCTGAATCTCTGCTTTCCTACTGTCTTCTTCTTCAAGCACGCAAGGCTCCTTCCATGGCAAGCTGTATGTAAGGGTTTCACCGTTGTCAGTGGCTACCTCCCATCCTCTCAGTGGAAATGTTCAACGCACCCTGTCACAGCACGGCTATCCATCTGTCGGTTCTCAATCAGGCCAGA
>NC_029778.3:57143109-57145302 GCF_000817695.3 Arachis duranensis
TCCAGGGTTCTTAAGCACACTCTTTTTGCCTTGGATCACAACTTTATTTCTTTCTTTTTTCTTTCTTTCTCTCTTTTTTTTTGTTTTTTTTTGTATTCACTGCTTTTTCTTGCTTCAAGAATCACTTTGATGATTTTTCAGATCCTCAATAACAATTCTCCTTTCCCATCATTCTTTCAAGAGCCAACAATTTTAACATTCTCAAAACAACAAATTCAAAAGACATATGCACTGTTCAAGCATTCATTCGGAAAAACAAAAATCATTGTCACCACATCAAACTAATTCAACTAGTTTCAAGGATAAAAATTCGAAATCCTGTACTTCTTGTTCTTTTGTGATTAGATAAATTTCGAAATCCTGTACTTCTTGTTCTTTTGTGATTAAAGCATTTTTTCATTTAAGAGAGGTGATGGATTCATAGGGCATTCATAGCTTTTAAGACATGAATTTTAAATTTTATTAATTATGAATTAAGAACAAGACTCAAAATAGATATAAGATGAGACTAGAAAAAATAGAAAACAACAATTTAAATAGGCTCCTAATGATAGAGGTTTTCACAGAGTTAGGACTCAACAACCTTGATTTTGAGAAGTGGATGCTCCCTCAACTTGAGAGGAGAGCTTTTGGCGTTTCAACTCTTGGAACTTGGTGATGGATGCTTATAGGCTGGCCCAGTAGCCAATTTCAGGAAATTCAGGGAGGAACTCCTACGCCCTCCTCTTGATAGAGTTGTCTTGCATTTGTCCTTCCATTGACTTCTTGGTTATTGGATGTTCAATGGGTATGAATTCATCTACTCCCATCTTTACCCCAGCTTTAGGGAATTCAGGGAGGAACTCCTGCGCCCTCCTTTTGATAGAGTTGTCTTGCATTTGTCCTTCCATTGACTTCTTGGTAAGCAGTTCCAGTCATTCTCTGCTTATCTGTTAGCCACAGATTTGAGTAGAATTCCTGAACCATATTCCTTCCAACCTTTATCTCAGGATTGGTTAGAACTTCCCATCCTCTGTTTCGAATTTGCTCTTGGATCCCCGGATATTCATCTTCTCTCAGATCAAATTTAACTTCCGGGATCACTGACCTCAGACCCATTATCTTGTGATAATGGTCTTCATGTTCTTTGGTTAAGAACTTCTCTTGATTCCAAAGATTCTTTGGATTATTCTCTTTCTTTCCTCTTAAATTGGTTTGTTTTCCCTTAGGAGCCATGATCTTGATGAATCTTGGCTTAGTGATCACGGAAAAGCACACCAAACTTAGAGGTTTGCTTGTCCTCAAGCAAAAGAAAGGAAAGAAGAGAGAGAGGAGAAGAGCAAATTCGAATGGTGTGGGGGAATGAGGGGTCGAACGTGTTTTTATAAGGGGGGAAGGAGATTTCGAAAAAATTGAAGGGAGATTTGAGAAAATATGGGGAGAATTGGAGAGAAGGGTGAGTTTTTGAATAAGATTTGGGATTGATTTGAGAGAGATTTGAAGAATGCTTTTGATTTTTGAAGATTTTAAAGTGAATGATGAAAGGTTGGGATGTATTTATGTAGAAAAGTATGGGTAAGGAAAGGAAAATTTAAAAAAATTTGATTGAAAATCAAAATCGTGGTCCCCCCACCTTTCTGGCGTTAAACGCCCAGAATGGCACCCATTCTGGCGTTTAACGCCCATTTGTTGCCCCTTGTGGGCGTTTAACGCCCAGCCAGGTCCCCTGGCTGGCGTTAAACGCCAGAATTCCTTTGTCACTGGGCGTTTTGCTAAACGCCCAGGATGCTGCACACCTGGCGTTAAACGCCCAGAATGGTGCCCATTCTGGCGTTTAACGCCCAAAATGCCCCTTACTGGCGTTTTTTCGCCAGTAAGCTCTTTTTCTCTGCTTTTTGTGCTGAATCCTTCTGTAGCTCTGTGAATTCCTTCATTTTTGATACTTGCCTTTGTAAAAACAAAACATATAACCTCCTAATGACTGGGTTGCCTCCCAGCAAGCGCTTCTTTACTGTCTTTAGCTGGACCTTTACTGAGAATCACTCAAGTCTCAGTTTTGAGCATTCTTGCTCAAAATTGATTTCAAGATAATGTTTGACTCTCTATCCATTAACACTGAATTTTTTGTTAGAGTCATTATCCTGAAGCTCTACATATCCATATGGTGACACACCTGTAATCACATATGGTCCTCTCCACCGGGATTTCAACTTT
>NC_029778.3:57145931-57146151 GCF_000817695.3 Arachis duranensis
CTCACTTCCAAAATGTCCTCCATACTGTGATCCATGGCAGTGCCATAGGATCCTTTGTGCTTCTTCTCTGGGTACACATCTGCGGATCATTCCGTCTACACATCTCTTAAAGAGATATGGTTCATCCCATAGGTAGTACTTAGCATCTGAAATTAATTTCTTTCTTTGCACTCTGCTGTACTCCTGGGGTATGAACCTCACAGCTTTATAATTTGCAATG
>NC_029778.3:57146491-57147017 GCF_000817695.3 Arachis duranensis
AGTCTGGTGCAGAGATGACTGGTGCTGTGACCAGCTTAGCTTTCAGGGTCTCAAAAGCCTGCAGACACTGTGTGTCAAACACAAATGGTGTGTCAGCAGCTAGCAAGTTACTCAAAGATTTTGCAATTTTCGAAAAATCCTTTATAAACCTTCTGTAGAATCCTGCATGCCCCAGAAAGCTTCTGATTGCCTTAACATTAGCAGGTGGTGGTAATTTTTCAATTACCTCTACCTTTGCTTTATTCACCTCTATTCCCTTGCTTGAAATTTTGTGCCCAAGGACAATTTCTTCAGTCACCATAAAGTGACATTTCTCCCAGTTTAAAACAAGGTTAGTCTCTTGGCACCTTTTCAGGACAAGTGCTAGGTGGTTAAGACAGGAGCTGAATAAGTCTCCATATACTGAGAAGTCATCCATGAAGACTTCAAGAAATTTCTCCACCATATCAGAGAAGATGGATAACATGCATCTCTGAAAGGTTGCAGGAGCATTACACAGACTAAAAGGCATCCTCCTGTAGGCAAA
>NC_029778.3:57148383-57149069 GCF_000817695.3 Arachis duranensis
TCAGCACTCTCAGGTGTCTGATCCTTCCTTGGCGTCTGAACGCCAGGATTGTGTGGAAAATGGGCGTTTAACGCCAACTTTCCTTCCCTCTCTGGCGTTTGAACGCCAAAAGTATTCCTCTCTGGGCTTTTACTGTCCTCAGAGGGATTTTGAACAGTGGGTTGGTTATCCTCTGTCAATTGTTCCTTATTTGGCCTTTTGCTCTTTTGAGCAGTGTTATTGAGTGTCTTCCCACTCCTCAGTTGAATTGCTTGACATTCCTCTGTTATCTGTTTAGATATTTGCTGTTTTGCTTGATTCAACTGCAGTTCTATGTTCTTGTTAGCAACTTTAGTTTCATGGAGCATCTCTTTAAATTCTGCTAACTGTTCTGTCATCAGAAGCAATTCTTGATTAAGCTCAATCATTTGTTCTTGAGGATTAGGGTCAGTGACTACTGTCATGACTTCCTCTTTTGGAGAGAACTCATTGCTAGAGTACAAATATTGATTTCTAGCAACAGTGTCTATAAGTTCTTGAGCTTCTTCAATTGTCTTCCTCATGTGGATAGATCCACAAGCTGAGTGGTCTAAAGACATCTGAGCTTTTTCTGTAAGCCCATAGTAAAAGATGTCTAACTGTACCCACTCTAAAAACATTTCAGAGGGGCATTTTCTTAACATACCTCTATACCTCTCCCAGGCATT
>NC_029778.3:57150779-57207453 GCF_000817695.3 Arachis duranensis
ACTTGGTGTGTGCTTGGGCTGAGCATTGAAGCTTTCATGTGTAGAGACCTTTTCTGGAGTTAAACGCCAGCTTTTATGCCAGTTTGGGCGTTTAACTCCAAGTTTTATGCCAGTTCCAGCGTTAAACGCTGGAATTTCTGAGGCTGATTTGCCATGCCGGTTTGGGCCATCAAATCTCGGGCAAATTATGGACTATTATACATTGCTGGAAAGCCCAGGATGTCTACTTTCCAATGCCGTTGAGAGCGCGCCAATTGGGCTTCCGTAGCTCTAGAAAATCCACTTCGAGTGCAGGGAGGTCAGAATCCAACAGCATCTGCAGTCCTTTTCAGTCTCTGAATCAGATTTTTGCTCAGGACCCTCAATTTCAGCCAGAAAATACCTGAAATCACAAAAAAATACACAAACTCATAGTAAAGTTCAGAAAGGTGAATTTTAACTAAAAACTAATAAAAATATACTAAAAACTAACTAGATTATACTAAAAACATACTAAAAACAATGCCAAAAAGCGTATAAATTATCCGCTCATCAGTCGCCCACGTGTGCGCGTCGCAGGATCAGCGTGACTCGTGTAAGAGGCAAGCGATGCGTACGTGTGGATGACCCATACTCGTGACCAGGAATTGTTCAATGACGCGTACGCATGGCTGACACGTACGCGTGATAAAGCGTGACGTGTTGCATTTAACAGAACTCACTGGGGGCGATTTTTTGGGCTGCTTTTGACATAGTTTCAGGCCCGAAAATACTGATTAGAGACTGCATAGTGGAGTTGGAAAGGGGGAATCAATCATTCATACTTTCATTCACATTAGTTAGGTTTAGATGTAGCTTTCTAGAGAGAGAGGCTCTCTAGGATTTAGGGTTTCTTTTTTCAATTTCTCCTTAGGTTCAGGTTCAATCTTCCTTTAATTTAGTTTTTGTCTTACTTTTATTTGATTAAGCACTTTAGTTCATTTTCTTCTCTTGTTAATTTCCCTTTTTCACCATTTTTATGTTTATGAGCTATTGTTACATTAGATTTCTTTTAATACAATTTACGTTTTTCATATTTATTGTTACTTTCTTTAATTGTTAGTCATTGATGCTTGAAATTGGTTGTTTAGATTTAATGTTCCTTGTTAATTTTCTATGTTCTTATTTTTTGCCTTCCAAGTGTTTGATAAAATGCTTGGTTGGATTTTAAAATAGATTTTTATGTTCTTAACTTGGATTGATCAATTAGAGACTCTTGAGTTATCAAAACTCTTTTGTTGAATGGTAATTGAAGATTACCGGTTAGCTTGAACTTCACTAAATCTAGTCTCTCACTATGAGTTGACTAGGATTTATAAATTCAAGTTGATTATATGCACTTGACCTTCCTCCATTGGTTAGAGGTTAACTAAGTGAAGACAATTCACGTTTACCATCACAATTGACAATGATAATAAGGATAAGACTTCTAATCCTCTTTTCTTACTAAGAGCTTTCGTAGTTGTTACTTTATTTTCTAGCCATTTTTACTTTCTTATTTCTCATTACAAAACCCAAAAATATACCTTTCCATAACCAATAATAACCATACTTTCCTACAATTCCTTGAGTGATGACCCGAGATTTAAATACTTCGGTTAATTTTATTGGGTTTGCTTAAGTGACAAATAATTTAAATATTGATTGAGGTTTAATTGTTGATTTAGGACTATACTTGCAACGTGATCATTTTGTGAAAATATTTACTGATATTTTTCCTCCGTCAGGCTACAATAACTGAATTTTTTGTTTGGAGGACTATTTGGGTTGTAATCATTTGCGGAACCATGATAACTTGTGGTGTTCTGAGCCAGGGAGGAACCAGCCAAGGTCTGGTTTTAGTTTCTCGTAGATAATATATAATGTCTTGTGATAATTTAGGCTAGATGACCATAGGATAGGTTGAAATGTATGATTATGTTAATGTTTAGTAGTTTTAATGAACAATGTTGAATTAGTTTGAGAATGGACTGGTGTTTGTTGCTTATGATTGATGGTTGATGAAACAATGATATTGATGAATAATAATGATATATTGATTATTGAGTATGAAGTTGTGTTAATTATGAATTAAGGGGATGAATTTGGTGAACCTGGATGATGATGGGTCAAGGAATAAATAAGAAGTGATTAGGTATGTTTTGGATATGGTTGGTTTGAGTTGGAACTTGAAAACACTTTGGTTTTGAAATGGAAATTGTGAAAATGGAGGTTTGTGATTTTTATGAAAAACTTAATTTAAAACTAACTTTGGTGGATCATAACATAAGCCTCAAATTCTAGATTTGAATTAAATTTATTTCAAATACAAAGATAATTTCAAGAGCTTTACAACGGTATAAAGCTTGTGGAAAACGAAATTTTGTAGAGAAAGTTATGGACGTCGGAAGTTATGTACCAAAAACAGAATTTTCCTAAGTTGTAGAAATCTAGGAATTCTAGTGAGTGTGCGTACGCACAGAACAGAGAGTGTGTTTTGGCTCGTGCAAGAGGGGGTGTGCATAGATTTTTTGAAAGTGTGCGTACGCTCACAGTGATGCATACGCACAGGAAGGGAAGGTCACTCTGTTGCGTGCGTACACACAGCAATGATGCATATGCACAACACCTTGTTTTTTACTAAAACTCTATTTTTCACTGTTTGACCTTCCTGACAAGCCTATAAAATTTTGGAACCATTGTTTTGATGGAAATTTACTCTTTTTGAACTATTAAATATTTTTTTATTTTCCAAACCTCTGAAAACTCTGTTTAAGATTTATTAATGAGGTTATGGGTTACAAAGTAAGGGTTAGTGAGTGAAATAAGATAGAATTGGTACTAGAGGAGTTGATGAATGGGATACTTGATTTGATGAAATAATGAAAGAAATAAATGAGGTAATTTTGAGAATAATACAATATTGAGAATGATGAATGAGACAATTGATGATGATAATGATAATTGATAAATGATGAGTTGAAAGTCTATTTGGCTTGCATATTTGAGACAATTGTTGACCTTCGGCACGTAAGATATGACCGGACACTTTAACTCATCGGGTTCTCCCATAGGCATGCTCATATATATGAATTGGGCTTGGGGTCTTGTCTTCCCTTATGTTAGTTTGGGATTCTTCTCATGGATATTTTTGAGTTTGGGGTGTTGTCTCTCCCATGTCATCTTGGGATTCTTTCCATGGTTAATTTTGAGTTTGGGATGTGCGTACAAAGAGACTGTCCTGATGACAAGTCATCTTAGGCTAATTTCACAAGCCTTTTTTAGTCATTGTTACTTAGTTTTCATGCATTTCTTATGCAGTAAGTAAGTAATTGGATTGGAATTTCATGCATCTCCTAATTTAATTAAACATGGTTGTTTATGTGCTTTGTCATAAGATTTTTATGCAGTTTTTACTTGATGATATGAATGATGCAAAAACCTTATGGTTATAGCAAACTTTGATACAATTGTTTGATTGATATTAGGTGGAAAAGAAGCAAGGGAAAATCAGAGCTTTGATGCATTGTTGTTTTTGTGATCATGACAGGGGAGAAGAACACTAAAATGCCTCAACAACGCTCCCTTAAAGAGCGCTATGCTCCCCTGAAGAGCGCTAAGTTTCCTTGAAAGAGCGTTCCTCTCATTTGAAGAACTCTGGGTTCTCCTGCAGCACGGCCTTGAGCGCTACACTTTCCTCACAAGAGCGCTCCGTGTTTGTGTGCGCACGCACGACCTAGTGTGCGTACGCACAGGAGGCGGGCATCACTCTTCACCTAAGAGTGCTACGTTCTTCACTCGAGAGTGCCTGCGATGATTTCCTAGGTGAGTGTGAGAATTTTTTAGTGTGCGCACACACAACCATGTGTGGGTACGCACGGGAGGAAGAAAAAGGACGTATGCACGCGCACAGAGCCGGATGCCCACGCACAAGGGACAGTTTTGCACTGCTGCATACGCATGATACAGTGTGCGTACACACAGGAGAAGAGTGCTACGTTGTTATGGAGAGCGCTACGCTCACCTGGAAGAAACACATCTTGTGTGCGTATGCACAACCCAGTGTGCGTACGCACAAAAAGAGCGCTGGGTGCGTATGCACAACACAATGTGCGTACGCACAAGTAGAAAAAGAGCGCTGTGCTCGTCTGGAAAGTGCTACGTTTTCCTGGAAGCTGATTTTTTCCAAAGTACGAACTAAAAAAAGCCCAATTGAAGCAACTTTCAAGTACAATTCAAGAAGCCACTAAACCAGTATAAAAAGAGGGACCCTGATTGGGAACGGGGGATTAAATTTCACTTTTATTTTCCTCTTCTGCATTTTCTGCATTTTTTTAGTTTTTTGTTTATACTTGAGCAATGATGAACTAAACCCCCAAATTCATTAGGGGGAGGAGCTTGGTGCACGAAATTGTGATCATCAATAATGGTGCCAAAGACTTGGTAGCGCTCTCAAACGTGAATCACACTTTGTCACAACATTGCACAACTAACCAGCAAGTGCACTGGGTCGTCCAAGTAATACCTTACGTGAGTAAGGGTCGATCCCACAGAGATTGTTGGTATGAAGCAAGCTATGGTCATCTTGTAAATCTCAGTTAGGCGGATTCAAATGGTTATAATGGTTTTCGAAATTTAATAATAAATAAAGCATAAAATAAATATAGAAATACTTATGTAAATCATTGGCGGGAATTTCAGATAAGTGTATGGAGATGCTTTGTCCCTGTTGAACCTCTGCAACATACTGCCTTCTTACTTTCAATCCTTCATACTCCTTTCCATGGCAAGCTCTATATAGGGCATCACCGTTGTCAATGGCTACATCTCATCCTCTCAGTAAAAATGGTCCAAATGCTCTGTCACAGCACGCTAATCATCTGTCGGTTCTCGATCATGTCGGAATAGAATCCATTGATTCTTTTGCGTTTGTCATCACGCCCAACAATCGCAAGTTTAAAGCTCGTCACAGTCATTCAATCCTTGAATCCTACTCAGAATACCACAGACAAGGTTTAGACTTTCTGGATTCTCAAGAATGGCCGCTAATAATTCTAGCTTATACCACGAAGATTCTGATTAAGGAATCCAAGAGAAACACGCTCGGTCTAAGGTAGAACGGAAGTGGTTGTCAATCACGCGTTCATAGGTGAGAATGATGATGAGTGTCACAAATAATCACATTCATCATGTTGAAGTGCAACGAATATCTTGGAATAAGAATAAGCTGAATTGAATAGAAAATAGTAGTAATTGCATTAAAACTTGAGGTACAGCAGAGCTCCACACCCTTAATCGATGGTGTGTAGAAACTCCACCGTTGAAAATACATAAGTAATGGTGGTCCAGGCATGGCCGAATGGCCAGCTCCCACAAATGGCATATGAATTCGAAATATGGGGAAAAGGACTAGATACCAAGATTAGATTACAATAGTAAAAAGTCCTATTTATACTAGACTAGCTACTAGGGTTTATAAAAATAAGTCTAAGTGCAGAAATCCACTTCCGGGGCCCACTTTGGTGTGTGCTTGGGCTGAGCTTGAGCTTTACAAGTGCAGAGGCTTCTCTTGGGGTTAAACGCCAAGTTGTAACGTGTTTTTGGCGTTTAACTCTGGTTTATGACGTGTTTCTGGCGTTTTACTCCAAAATGCAGCATGGAACTGGCGTTAAACGCCAGTTTGCATCATCTTGATTCGAATAAAGTATGGACTATTATATATTGCTGGAAAGCTCTGGATGTCTACTTCCCAACGTTTTTAAAAGCGCGCCATTTGGAGTTCTGTACCTCCAGAAAATCCATCTCGAGTGCAGGGAGGTCAGAATCCAACAGCATCAGCAGTCCTTTTTCAGCCTGAATCAGATTTTTGCTCAGGTCCCTCAATTTCAGCCAGAAATTACCGAAAATCACAGAAAAACACACAAACTCATAGTAAAGTTCAGAAATATGAATTTTGCATAAAACTACTAAAAATATCCCTAAAAGTAGCTAGATCCTACTAAAAACTACTAAAAACAATGCCACAAGCGTATAAATTATCCGCTCATCACAACACCAAACTTAAATTGTTGCTTGTCCCCAAGCAACTGAAAATCAAATAGGATAAAAAGAAGAGAATATACTATAAATCCCAAAATATCAATGAATATTAGTTCTAATTAGATGAGCGGGACTTGTAGCTTTTTGCTTCTGAACAGTTTTGGCATCTCACTTTATCCTATGAAGTTTAGCATGATTGGCATCCATAGGAATTCAGAGTTCAGATAGTGTTATTGATTCTCCTAGTTAAGTATGTTGATTCTTGAACACAGCTACTTTTATGAATCTTGGCCCTGGCCCTAAGCACTTTGTTTTCCAGTATTACCACCGGATATATAAATGCCACAGACACATGACTGGGTGAACCTTTTCAGATTGTGACTCAGCTTTGCTAAAATCTCCAGTTAGAGGTGTCCAGAGCTCTTAAGCACACTCTTTTTGCTTTGGATCACGACTTTAACCACTTACTCTCAAGCTTTTCACTTGGACCTGCATGCCACACGCACATGGTTAGGAACAGCTTGATTTAGCCGCTTAGGCCTGGATTTTATTTTCTTGGGCCCTCCTATCCATTAATGCTCAAAGCCATAGATCCTTTTTACCCTTGCCTTTTGGTTTTAAGGGCTATTGGCTTTTTCTCCTTGCTTTTTCTTTTTCTTTTTATTACTTTTTTTCGCAAGCTTTGTTCTTCACTGCTTTTTCTTGCTTCAAGAATCAATTTTATGATTTTTCAGATCATCAATAACATTTCTCTTGTTCATCATTCTTTCAAGAGCCAACAATTTTAACATTCATAAACAACAAGATCAAAAATATACACTGTTCAAGCATTCATTCAGAGAACAAAAAGTATTGTCACCACATCAATATAATTAAACTAATTTCAAGGACAATTTTGAAACTCATGTACTTCTTGTTCTTTTGTATTAAAAACATTTTTCATTTAAGAAAGGTGAAGGATTCATGGAATTATTCATAGCCTTAAGACATAGACTCTAGACACTAATGATCATGTAATAAAGACACAAACATAGACAAACATGAAGTTCAAAAACCGAAAAAACAGAGAGATAAGAACAAGGAAGTTAAGGAATGAGTCCACCTTAGTATGGGTGGCGTCTTCCTCTTGAATAACCAATGGTGCTTTTGAGCTCCTCTATGTCTCTTCCTTGCCTCTGTTGCTTGATCCCTAGTGATTTTGGTGCTCCTATCCTTAGTTGCTCCCAATAGTTGTATGGAGGAAAATATATCCCTTGAGGTATCTCAGGGATTTCTTGATGAGGGAATTCCTCATGCTCTTGTTGAGGTCCATGAGCGGGCTCTCTTGATGTGCAGTCAAATGCTCTATTACTGAGCTATGGACCCTTAAGATGAATCTCTCCATCTCCCATGACTCGGAGGTGGAAGCTTTTATCTTCCCTTTCCTCTTTCTAGAGGTTTCTCCGGCCTTAGGTGCATAAAAGGTTATGAAAAAACAAAAAAGCTATGCTTTTAACACACCAAACTTAGAATGTTGATCACCCTCGAACAAAAGAAGAAAGAATAGAGGTAGATGAAGAAGATATGGAGGAGAGGGAGAGATGTGAGGTGGGTTTGGGTGGGAAAGAGATTTTGAATTTGAAGGTAGGTGGGGATCCTGTAGGGTCCACAGGTCCTGAGGTGTCAAGGATTTATCATCCCTGCACCAATTAGGCGTGTAAAACGCCCTCTGCATGCAATCCTGGCATTTAACGCCAGGTTGATGCTTGTTTCTGGTGTTAAAGCCCTAGATGTAGCATGTTTCTGGCGTTTAACGCCAGCCTGATGCTTGTTCCTGGCGTTAAACGCCAACTTTTCTCAGGGTGCAATCCTGGCGTTTAAACGCCAGACTGCTGCATGTTTCTGGCATTTAACGCCAGATTCATGCTCTGTTCTGGCGTTGAATGCCAGCTAGATGCACCTTACTGGCGTTTAAACGCCAGTAAGCTCTTCCTCCAGGGTGTGCTATTTCTTCTACTATTTTTGAGTCTGTTTTTAATTTTTGCAATTGTTTTGTAACTCCACATG
The DNA here is from genome assembly GCF_000817695.3 of Arachis duranensis. NCBI lineage: Eukaryota > Viridiplantae > Streptophyta > Magnoliopsida > Fabales > Fabaceae > Arachis > Arachis duranensis. Next base: position 57,158,862 of record NC_029778.3, read on the forward strand.
ATCATGAACCTAATAAAACATAAAGGAGCAATATAAATATAAATAAATAAAAATTGGGTTGCCTCCCAATAAGCGCTTCTTTAATGCAATAGCTTGACAGTGAGCTCTCATGGAGCTTCACAGATGATCAGGTCAATGTTTTAGACTCCCAACACCAAACTTAGAGTTTGGATGTGGGGGTTTCTCAACACCAAACTTAGAGTTTCGTACACCAAACTTAGAGTTTGAGTGTGGCCTCCCAACACCAAACTTAGAGTTTGATTGTGGGGGCTCTCTTTGACTCTGTATTGAGAGAAGCTTTTCATGCTTCCTCTCCATGGTTGTAGAGGAAGATCCTTGAGCTTTAAACACCAAGTAGTCCCCATTCAATTGAAGGACTAGCTCTCCTCTGTCAACATCAATCACAGCTCCTGCTGCGGCTAGGAAGGATCTTCCAAGGATGATGCATTCATCCTCCTCCTTCCTAGTGTCTAAGATTATGAAATCAGCAGGGATGTAAAGGCCTTTAACCTTTACTAACACGTCCTCTACCATTCCATAAGCTTGTCTTATTGACTTGTCTGCCATCTCTAATGAGAATGTAGCAGCCTATACCTCAAAGATCCCCAGTTTCTCCATTACAGAGAGTGGGATAAGATTTATGCCTGACCCCAGGTCACACAGAGCCTTCTCAAAGGTCATGGTGCCTATGGTATATGGTATTAAAAATTTACCAGGATCTTGTTTCTTTTGAGGTAAAGTTTGCTGAACCCATGTATATAGTTCAGTAATGAGCAAGGGAGGTGCATCTTCCCAAGTCTCATTACCAAACAACTTGGCATTCAGCTTCATGATGGCTCCTAGATATTGAGCAACTTGCTCTCCATTTACATCTTCATCCTCTTCAGAGGAAGAATAGTTCTCAGAGCTCATGAATGGTAGAAGGAGGTTCAATGGAATCTCTATGATCTCTATATGAGCCTCAGATTCCTTTAGGTTCTCAATAGGGAACTCCTTCTTGTCTGGGAAACATCCCATGAGGTCTTCCTCATTGGGATTCATGTCCTCCCCTTCCTCTCTAGGTTCGGCCATTTTGATTATGTCAATGGCCTTGCACTCTCTTTTTGGATTCTCTTCAGTATTGCTTGGGAGAGTACTAGGAGGAGTTTCAGTGACTTTCTTACTCAGTGGCCCACTTGTGCCTCTAAATTTCTGATGGAGGACTTTGTTTCACTCATGAAACTTAAAGTGGCCTTAGACAGATCAGAGACTATGTTTGCTAAGCTAGAGGAGCTCTACTCAGAATTCTCTGTCTGTTGCTGAGAAGATGATGGAAAAGGCTTGCTATTGTTGAGCCCGTTTCTTCCACCATTATTAAAGCCTTGTTGAGGCTTTTGTTGATCCTTCCATGAGAAATTTGGATGATTTTTTCATGAGGAATTATAGGTTGTTCCCATAAGGTTCACCCATGTAATTCACCTCTGCCATTGCAGGGTTCCAGGGTCATAAGCTTCTTCTTCAGAAGATGCCTCTTTAGTACTGTTGGATGCATTTTGCCATCCATTCAGACTTTGAGAAATCATGTTGACTCGTTGAGTCAACATTTTGTTCTGAGCCAATATGGCATTTAGAGCATCAATTTCAAGAACTTCCTTCCTCTGAGGCGTCCCATTATTCACGGAATTCCTCTCAGAAGTGTACATGAATTGGTTATTTGCAACCATGTCAATAAGTTCTTGAGCTTCTGCAGGCGTTTTCTTTAGGTGAATGGATCCACCTGCAGAATGGTCCAGTGACATCTTGGAAATTCAGATAGACCATAATAGAATATATCCAAAATGGTCCACTCTGAAAGCATGTCAGAAGGACACCTTTTGGTCATCTGCTTGTATCTTTCCCAAGCTTCATAGAGGGATTCACCATCTTTTTGTTTGAAGGTCTGAACATCCACTCTAAGCTTGCTCAGCTTTTGAGGAGGAAAGAACTTAGCCAAAAAGGCCATGACTAGCTTATCCCAAGAGTCCAGGCTATCTTTAGATTGTGAGTCCAACCATGTTCTAGCTCTGTCTCTTACAGTAAAAGGGAAAAGCATGAGCCTGTAGACTTCAGGATCTACTCCATTAGTCTTAACAGTCTCACATATCTGCAAGAACTCAGTTAAAAACTGGTAGGGATCTTCTGATGGAAGTCCATGAAACTTGCAGTTCTGTTGCATTAGAGCAACTAGTTGAGGCTTCAGCTCAAAATTGTTTGCTCCAATCGAAGGGATTGAGATGCTTCTTCCATTAAATTTGGAAGTAGGTGTAGATAGTCACCAAGCATCCTCCTTGCATTATTATTTTTGGCTGCCATCTCCTCTTCCTTTTCGAAAATGTCTGTAAGGTTGTCTTTGGATTGTTGTAATTTAGCTTCTCTTAGTTTCCTCTTCAGAGTCCTTTCAGGTTCAGGATCTGCTTCAACAAGAGTATTCTTGTCCTTGCTCCTGCTCATATGAAAAAGAAGGGAACAGAAAATAATAATAGGAATCCTCTTTAACACAGTAAAAAGATTCTTTTATATTAGTAGAAGAAGAAAAGAATAGAAGAAGTGAAAAGGTAAGAATCCAAACACAAAGGGGAAGAGAGTGGGTTCGAATTCTTGAGTGAAAAAGAAGTGTTAGTAGATAAATAAATAGAAGGAGATAAGGGAGTGAGAAATTCGAAAATAAATTTTAAAAAAGGGTTAGTGATTTTCAAAAATTAAGATAAGAAATAAAATTAAAATTAAAATTTGAAATAATTAGTTAATTAAAAGAATTTTGAAAAAGACGGGAGGTAATTTTCGAAAATTAGAGAGAGAAAAGTAGTTAGGTGATTTTGAAAAAGATAAGAAACAAGCAAAAAGTCAATTAGTTAGTTGAAAAAGATTTGAAAAAATTAATTTTTGAAAAGATAGGAAATTAGAAAAGATTTTTGAAATCAATTTTGAAAAAGATATAATTTGGAAAAGATATTTTGAAAAGATATGATTGAAAAAGATATTTTGGAAAAGATTTGATTTTTAAAATTAAAATTGATTACTTGACTAACAAGAAACTAAAAGATATGACTCTAGAATTTAAAGATTGAACCTTTCTTAACAAGAAAGTAACAAACTTCAAATTTTTGAATCAATCACATTAATTGTTAGTAAAGTTTTCGAAACTTTGAAATAAAGATAAGAAAAAGATTTTGAAAATAAAATTTTAAAAATTTTCGAAAATAATAAAAAATGAAAAAGATTTGATTTTTGAAAAAGATTTTGAAAAGATAGGATTTTTAAAATTGAAAATTTGACTTGACTTATAAGAAATAGTTAAGTTTTAAAATTTTTTGACTAAGTCAACTCAAATTTTCGAAAATTATGAGCAAAATAAGGAAAAGATATTTTTTATTTTTTTTTAATTTTTAATGATGAGAGAGAAAAACATAAAAAATGACCCAAAACATGAAAATTTTGGATCAAAGCTCATGATGCATGCAAGAATACTATGAATGTCAAGATGAACACCAAGAACACTTTGAAGATCAAGATGAACATCAAGACTTATTTTTGAAATTTTTCAAGAAAAGAAAAACTTGTAAGATACCAAACTTAGAAATTTTTCATGCTTAGACACTAAGAATTCAAAAATGCATATGAAAAACAACAAAAGACACAAAACAAGAAAACATAAAGATCAAACAAGAGGACTTATCAAGAACAACTTGAAGATCATGAAGAACACATGCATGAATTTTTGAAAAATGCAAGAAAAAGATGAACATGCAATTGACACCAAACTTAAAAATTGACACTAGACTCAAACAAGAAACACAAAATATTTTTTACTTTTATAATTTTATTAAAAAAAAATTTGTATTTTTCTTATTTTTCGAAAATTATTTTTATTTTTTTTTTGAAAACCGAAAACAAAGAAAGCATTTTGAAAGATTTTTGAAAACTTTTTGAAAAGAAAATTACCTAATCTGAGCAACAAGATGAACCGTCAATTGTCCAAACTCGAACAATCCCCGGCAACGGCGCCAAAAACTTGGTGCACGAAATTGTGATCATCAACAATGGCGCCAAAGACTTAGTAGCGCTCTCAAACGTGAATCACACTTTGTCACAACTTCGCACAACTAACCAGCAAGTGCACTGGGTTTTTGGCGCCGTTGCCGGGGATTGTTCGAGTTTGGAGAACTGACGGTTCATCTTGTTGCTCAGATTAGGTAATTTTCTTCTTGTTTTATTTTCAAAAAAGTTTTTCAAAAATCTTTCAAAAAAATTTTTTCCCCTTTGTTTTAAAAAATTATTCTAAATTTTTAAGAATGAATTCTAGAGTTTCATGGTAACATGTTGAAGCCTGGCTGGCTGTAAAGCCATGTCCAAATTCTTTTGGATTGAGGCTTCCACTTGTCAACATAAAAGGCATGTATATGTAGTTGGATGAAGTATCAACTGTTGCATGCCTGATTTATATCCTAAAGCTGACTGGCTATTAAGCCATGTCCAACTCGTGGATCGGAGCTTTAGGCTAACATTGAAAGATTCCTAGAATTCTTATTAAAAAAATTTTTGAATTTCTTATTTTTCTTTTTCCTATAAAATTTCGAAAAAAAATACACAAAAAATTTAATAAAATCATAAAAATCAAAAATATTTTGCGTTTCTTGTTTGAGTCTAGTGTCAATTTTTAAGTTTGGTGTCAATTGCATGTTTTTAAAAATCTATGCATTTTTCAAAAACTCATGCATGTGTTCTTCATGATCTTCAAGTTGTTCTTGGTAAGTCTTCTTGTTTGATCTTGATATTTTCTTGTTTTGTGTCTTTTGTGTTTTTCATATGCATTTTCGCATTCATAGTGTCTAAGCATTAAAAATCTCTAAGTTTGGTGTCTTGCATGTTTTCTTTTCTTGAAAATTTTTCAAAAAAATATGTTCTTGATGTTCATCATGATCTTCAAAGTGTTCTTGGTATTCATCTTGACATTCATAGTGTTCTTGCATGCATCATGTGTTTTGATTCATAATTTTCATGTTGTGAGTCATTTTTTGTGTTTTTCTCTCTCATCATTAAAAATCCAAAAAAATCAAAAAATATCTTTTCCTTAATTTTCTCATAAATTTCGAAAATTTGAGTTGACTTAGTCAAAATTTTTTAAAACTTAGCTATTTTTTATAAGTCAAGTCCAATTTTCAATTTTAAAAATCTTATCTTTTCAAAACTTTTTCAAAAAAAAAAATCAAATCAAATCTTTTTCATTTTTCTTTTATGATTTTCGAAAATTTGAAAATATTTTTCCAAAATCTTTTCTTATCTTTATTTCATGATTTTCAAAAATTTTAATAACAATTAATGTGATTGATTAAAAAATTTGAAGTTTGTTACTTTCTTGTTAAGAAAGGTTCAATCTTTAAATTCTAGAATCATATCTTTTAGTTTCTTGTTAGTCAAGTAATTAATTTTAATTTTAATTTTAAAAACCATATCTTTTCAATCATATCTTTTTATCATATCTTCTTAAATCATATCTTTTTCAAAATCAATTTCAAAATCTTTTCTAACTTCTTATCTTTTCAAAATTGATTTTCAAATCTTTTTCAACTAACTAATTGACTTTTTGTTTGTTTCTTATCTTTTTCAAAACCACATAACTACTTTCTTCTCTCTAATTTTCAAAAATTACCTCCCTCTTTTTCAAAATTCTTTTAATTAACTAATTATTTCAAATTTTAATTTTAATTTTATTTCTTATCTTAATTTTCGAAAATCACTAACCCTTTTTTAAAATTTATTTTCGAAATTCCTCTCTCTCATCTTCTTCTATTTATTTATCTACTAACACTTCTCTTCTACTCAAGAATTCGAACTCAGTCCTCCCCCTTGTGTTTGGATTCTTACCTTTTCCTTCTTCTATTCCTTTCTTCTTCTACTAACATAAAGGAATCTCTATACTGTGACATAGAGGATTCCTCTTCTTTTTCTGTTCTCTTCTCTTTCATATGAGTAGGAACAAGGAAAAAGGCATTCTTTTTGAAGCTGATCCTGAACCTGAAAGGACTCTGAAGAGGAAACTAAGAGAAGCTAAATTACAATAAGTCAGAGACAACCTTACTAAAATTTTCGAACAAGAAAGGATATGGCAGCTGAACCCAACAACAATAATGCAAGGAGGATGCTTGGTGATTATACTACACCTACTTCCAAATTTGATGGAAAAAGCATCTCAATCCCTTCCATTGGAGCAAACAATTTTGAGCTGAAGCCTCAACTAGTTGCTCTAATGCAACAGAACTGCAAGTTCCATGGACTTCCATCAGAAGATCCCTGTCAGTTCTTAACTGAATTCTTGTAGATCTGTGAGACTGTTAAGACTAATAGAGTAGATCCTGAAGTCTACAGGCTCATGCTTTTCCCTTTTGCTGTAAGAGACAGAGCTAGAACATGGTTGGACTCACAACCTAAAGATAGCTTGGACTCTTTGGATAAGCTGGTCATGGCCTTCTTGGCTAAGTTCTTCCCTCCTCAAAGCTGAGCAAGCTTAGAGTGGATGTTCAAACCTTCAAACAGATAGATGGTGAATCCCTCTATGAAGCTTTGGGAAAGATACAAGCAGATGACCAAAAGGTGTCCTTCTGACATGCTTTCAGAGTGGACTATTTTGGATATATTCTATTATGGTCTATCTGAGTTCTCTAAGATGTCACTGGACCATTCTGCAGGTAGATCCATTCACCTAAAGAAAATGCCTACAGAAGCTCAAGAACTTATTGACATGGTTGCAAATAATCAATTCATGTACACTTCTGAGAGGAATTCTGTGAATAATGGGATGCCTCAGAGGAAGGGATTTCTTGAGATTGATGCTCTGAATGCCATATTGGCTCAGAACAAAATATTGACTCAGCAAGTCAACATGATTTCTCAAAGTCTGAATGGATGGCAAAATGCTTCCAACAATACTAAAGAGGCATCTTCTGAAGAAGAAGCTTATGATCCTGAGAACCCTGCAATGGCAGAGGTAAATTACATGGGTGAACCTTATGGAAACACCTATAATTCATCATGGAGAAATCATCCAAATTTTTTATGGAAGAATCAACAAAAGCCTCAACAAGGCTTTAATAAAGGTGGAAGAAACAGGCTCAGTAATAGCAAGCCTTTTCCATCATCTTCTCAGCAACAGACAGAGAATTCTGAGCAGAGCTCCTCTAGCTTAGCAAATATAGTCTCTGATCTGTCTAAGGCCACCTTAAGTTTCATGAGTGAAACAAGGTCCTCCATTAGAAACTTGGAGGCACAAGTGGGCCAGCTGAGTAAGAAATTCATTGAAACTCCTCCTAGTACTCTCCCAAGCAATACAGAAGAGAATCCAAAAAGAGAGTGCAAGGCCATTGACATAATCAAAATAGCCGAATTCAAAGAGGAAGGAGAGGGCGTGAACCCTGAGGAAGACCTCATGGGACGTCTCTCACGCAAGAAGGAGTTCCCTATTGAGGACCCAAAGTAATCTGAAGGTCATATAGAGACCATAGAGATCCCATTGAACCTCTTTCTGCCATTCGTGAGCTCTGAAGACTATTCTTCCTCTGAAGAGGATGAAGATGTAACTGGAGAGCAAGTTGCTCAATATCTAGGAGCTATCATGAAGCTAAATGCCAAGTTGTTTGGTAATGAGACTTGGGGAGATGAACCTCCCTTGCTTATTAGTGAACTAGATACATGGGTTCAGCAAACCATACCTCAAAAGAAACAAGATCCTGGTAAATTCTTAATATCCAGTACTATAGGCACCATGACCTTTAACAAGGCTCTTTGTGACATGGGGTCAGGGATAAATCTTATGCCACTCTCTGTAATGGAGAAGTTAGGGATCATTGAGGTACAGCCTACCACATTCTCATTGCAGATGGCAGACAAGTCAGTAAGACAAGCTTATGGGTTGGTAGAGGATGTGTTAGTAAAGGTTAAAGGCCTTTACATCCCTGCTGATTTCATAATCTTAGACAATGGGAAGGAGGAGGATGAATGCATCATCCTTGGAAGACCCTTCCTAGCCACAGCGGGAGCTGTGATTGATGTTGACAGAGGAGAGCTAGTCCTTCAATTGAATGGGGACTACTTTGTGTTTAAAGCTCAAGGATACTCCTCTGCAACCATGGGGAGGAAGCATGAAAAGCTTCTCTCAATACAGAGTCAAATAAAGCCCCCACAATCAAACTCTAAGTTTGGTGTTGGGAGGCCACAACCAAACTCTAAGTTTGGTGTTGAATCCCCACATTCAAACTCTAAGTTTGGTGTTGGGATCTACAAAATTGACCTGATCACCTGTGAGGCTCCATGAGAGCCCACTGTCAAGCTAGTGACATTAAAGAAGCACTTATTGGGAGGCAACTCAATTTTTATTTATCTAATTCTAGTTTTATTTTTACTGTTCTTTTATATTTTATTAGGTTCATGATCATGTGGAGTCACAAAACAAAAACAAAAATTAAAAACAGAATCAAAAACAGCAGAAGAAACAGCTCACCCTGGAGGAAGAGCTTACTGGCATTTAAACGCCAGTAAGGAGCATCTGGCTGGCGTTCAACGCCAGAACAGAGCATGGATCTGGCGTTGAACGCCAGAAACATGCAGCAATCTGGTGTTTAAATGCCAGGATTGCACACTGAGGAAAGCTGGCGTTCAATGCCAGAAACATGCTGCAGACTGGCGTTGAACGCCCAAAACAAGCATAGAACTGGTGTTTAACGCCAGAAACAAGCATCAATCTGGCATTAAACGCCAGGATTGCATGCAGAGGGCATTTTACACGCCTCATTGGTGCAGGGATGTAAATCCTTGACACCTCAGGATCTGTGGATCCCACAGGATCCCTACCTACCTCAACTCACCCTCTCTCTTTTTCACACAATCCAATAACACTCTTCCCCGAAACCCTTCACCAATCACCTCAATCTCTCTTCCCCATCACCTCTTCACCACTCACATCCATCCACTCTTCCCCATAAACCCCACCTACCTTCAAATTCAAAATCCCTTTTCCCACCCAAACCCACCCAATATAGCTGAACCTTAACCCCTCTTCCTCCACTATATAAACCCCTCTATCCTTCTTCATTTTCACACAACACAACCCTCTCTTCTCCCCATTGGCCGAATACACATCTCTCCCTCTGCTCTATTTTTTTTCTTCTTCTTCTTCTTTTCTTTTTTTCTTCTCTTGCTCGAGGGCGAGCAATATTCTAAGTTTGGTGTGGTAAAAGCATAGCTTTTTTTTGTTTTTCCATAACCACTTATGGCACCTAAGGCCAGAGAAACCTCTAGAAAAAGGAAAGGGAAAACAAAAGCATCCACCTCCATGTCATGGGAGATGGAAAGATTCATCTCAAAGGTCACTTCTATGAAGTTGTGGCCAAGAAGAAGGGGATCCCTGAGGTCCCTTTCAAGATCAAGAAAAATGAGTATCCGGAGATCCGACATGAGATCCAAAGAAGAGGTTGGGAAGTTCTGACCAACCCCATTCAACAAGTCGGAATCTTAATCGTTCAAGAGTTCTATGCCAATGCATGGATCACTAGGAACCATGATCAAAGTGTGAACCCAAATCCAAAGAATTATCTTACAATGGTTCGGGGGAAATACTTAGATTTCAGTCCGGAAAATGTAAGGTTGGCGTTCAACTTGCCTATGATGCAAGAAAATGCACGCCCCTACACTAGAAGGGTCAACTTTGATCAATGGTTGGACCAAGTCCTTATGGACATATGTATTGAAGGAGCTCAATGGAAAAGAGACTCTAAAGGCAAGCCGGTTCAATTAAGAAGACTGGACCTCAAGCCTGTGGCTAGAGGATGGTTGGAGTTCATCCAACGCTCTATTATCCCCACTAGCAACCGATCCGAAGTCACTGTGGATCGGGCCATCATGATCCATAGTATCATGATTGGAGAGGAAGTAGAAGTTCATGAAGTCATATCTCTTAAATTTTACAAAATAGCCGAAAAGTCCTCCACCATGGCAAGGCTAGCTTTTCCTCATCTTATTTGCCATCTATGTTACTCAGCTGGAGTTATCATAGAAGGAGACATCCTCATTGAAGAGGACAAGCCCATCACTAAGAAAAGGATGGAGCAAACAAGAGAGGCCATCCATGGATCTCAAGAGATGCATGAGGAAGCTCATCATCAAGAAATCCCTGAGATGCCTCAAGGGATGCATTTTCCTCCAAATAACTATTGGGAATAACTCAACACTTCTCTAGAAGACTTGAGTTATAACATGGATCAATTAAGGGTGGAACATCAAGAGCACTCCATCATTCTCCATGAGATTAGAGAAGATCAAAGAGCAATGAGGGAGGAGCAAGAAAGCCAAGAAAGAGACATAGAAGAGCTCAAGGACATCATTGGTCCTTCAAGAAGAAGGCGCCACCATCACTAAGGTGGACTCATTCCTTGTTCTTATTTCTCTGTTTTTCGGTTTTTAAGCTTCATGTTTATCTATGTTTATGTCTTCATTACATGATCATTAGTGTCTAGTAACTATGTCTTAAGGCTATGAATAATTTCATAAATCCTTCACCCCTCTTAAATGAAAAATGTTTCTAATTCAAAAGAACAAGAAGTACATGAATTTTGAAATTGTCCTTGAAATTAGTTTAATTATATTGATATGGTGACAATACTTTTTTGTTTTCTGAATGAATGCTTGAACAGTGCATAATTTTGATCTTGTTGTTTATGAATGTTAAAATAGTTGGCTCTTGAAAGAATGATGAACAAAAATAAATGTTACTGATAATCTGAAAAATCATGAATTTGATCCTTGAAGCAAGAAAAAGCAGTGAATAACAAAAGCTTGCGAAAAAAAAAAAGAGTGGCGAAAAAAAAGAAAGAAAAAGAAAAAGCAAGCAGAAAAAGCCAATAGCCCTTAAAACCAAAAGGCAAGGGTAAAAAGGATCCAAGGCTTTGAGCATCAATGGATAAGAGGGCCCAAGGAAATAAAATCCAGGCCTAAGCAGCTAAATCAAGCTGTCCCTAACTATGTGCTTGTGGCATGCAGGTCCAAGTGAAAAACTTGAGACTGAGTGGTTAAAGTCGTAATCCAAAGCAAAAGAGTGTGCTTAAGAGCTCTAGACACCTCTAACTGGGGACTTTAGCAAAGCTAAGTCACAATCTGAAAAGGTTCACCCAGTCATGTGTCTGTGGCATTTATGTATCCGGTGGTAATACTGGAAAACAAAGTGCTTAGGGTCACGGCCAAGACTCATAAAAGTAGCTGTGTTCAAGAATCAACATACTTAACTAAGAGAATCAATAACACTATCTGAAACTTTGAGTTCCTATAGATGCCAATCATTCTAAACTTCAAAGGATAAAGTGAGATGCCAAAAGCTGCAAGTCCCGCTCATCTAATTAGAACTAATTTTCATTGATATTATGAGATTTATAGTATATTCTCTTCTTTTTATCCTAATTGATTTTCAGTTGCTTGGGGACAAGCAACAATTTAAGTTTGGTGTTGTGATGAGCGGATAATTTATACGCTTTTTGGCATTGTTCTTAGGTAGTTTTTAGTAGGATCTAGCTACTTTTAGGGATGTTTTCATTAGTTTTTATGCTAAATTCATATTTCTGGACTTTACTATGAGTTTGTGTGTTTTTCTGTGATTTTAGGTATTTTCTGGCTGAAATTGAGGGACCTGAGCAAAACTCTAATAGAAGGCTGACAAAGGACTGCTGATACTGTTGGATTTTGACATCCCTACACTCAAAATGGTTTTCTGGAGCTACAGAACTCCAAATGTCACGCTCTTAACGACGTTGGAAAGTAGACATCCAGAGCTTTTCAGCAATATATAATAGTCCATACTTTATTCAAGTTTAGATGACGCAACTTGGCGCTCAACGCCAGTTCCATGCTGCATTCTGGAGTCCAACGCCAGAAACACGTAACAAACCAGAGTTAAACGCCAAAAACACGTTACAACTTGGCGTTTAACTCCAAAAGAAGTCTCTGCATGTGTAAAGCTCAAGCTCAGCCCAATAACACACCAAGTGGCCCCCGGAAGTGGATTTCTGCATCAATTATTTACTTCTGTAAACCCTAGTAGCTAGTCTAGTATAAATAGAATATTTTATTATTGTATGAGACATCTTTGGACGCCTAGTCCTTAGACCAAGTCTTTTTCCCTAGTTTCGAATTTCATATCATATTTTGGGGGCTGGCCATTCGGCCATGCCTGGACCACCATCACTTATGTATTTTCAACGGTGGAGTTTCTACACACCATAGATTAAGGTGTGGAGCACTGCTGCACCTCGAGTTTTAATGCAAAGTACTACTGTTTTCTATTCAATTCATGCTTATTCTTATTCTAAGATATTCGCTGCACTTCAACATGATGGATATGATGATCCATGACACTCATCATCATCCGTCCTTATGAACGCGTGCTTGACAACCACTTCCGTTCTACCTTAGACTGGGCGCATATCTCTTGGATTCCTTAATCAGAATCTTCGTGGTATAAGCTAGAATTGTTGGTGGCATTCATGAGAATCCGGAAAGTTTAAACCTTGTCTGTGGTATTCCGAGTAGGATTCAGGGATTGAATGACTGTGATGAGCTTCAAACTCGCGATTGTTGGGCGTGATGACAAACGCAAAAGAATCAATGGATTCTATTCCGACATGATCGAGAACCGACAGATGATTAGCCATGCTGTGACAAGAGCATTTGGACCATTTTCACAGAGAGGATGGGATGTAGCCATTGAAAGTGGTGATGCCTTACATACAGCTTGCCATAGAAAGGATTAAGAAGGATTGGATGACAGCAGTAGGAAAGCAGATATTCAACAGGAGCAAAGCATCTCCATATACTTATCTGAAATTCCTGCCAATGATTTTCATAAGTATTTCTATCTTTATTTTATGCTTTATTTATTACTATTTTCAAAAACCATTATAAACCTTTTGAATCCGCCTAACTGAGATTTGCAAGATGACCATAGTTTGCTTCATACCAACAATCTCCATCGGATCGACCCTTACTCACGTAAGGTTTATTACTTGGACGACCAAGTGCACTTGCTGGTTAGTTGTGCGGGATTGTGACAAAGTGTGATTCACGTTTGAGAGCGCTACAAAGTCTTTGGCGCCATTGTTGATGATCACAATTTTGTGCACCAAGTTTTTGATACTCACCACTATACTACAACGACAAGAGATATATGCCCGGTCTAAGGTAGAAAGGAAGTGGTTGTCAAGCACGCGTTCATAAGGACGGATGATGATGAGTGTCACGGATCATCATATCCATCAGGTTGAAGTGCAACGAATATCTTAGAATAAGAATAAGCATGAATTGAATCGAAAACAGTAGTACTTTGCATTAAAACTTGAGGTACAGCAGAGCTTCACACCTTAATCTATGGTGTGTAGAAACTCCACCGTTGAAAATACATAAGTGATGGTGGTCCAGGCATGGCCGAATGGCCAGCCCCCAAAATATGATATGAAATTCGAAACAAGGGAAATGGACTTGGTCTAAGGACTAGGCGTCCAAAGATGTCTCATACAATAATAAAATGTTCTATTTATACTAGACTAGCTACTAGGGTTTACAGATGTAAATAATTGATGCAGAAATCCACTTTCGGGGCCCACTTAGTGTGTGCTTGGGCTGAGCTTGAGCTATACACGTGCAGAGGCTTCTTTTGGAGTTAAACGCCAAGTTGTAACGTGTTTTTGGCATTTAACTCTGGTTAGTGACGTGTTTCTGGCGTTTGACTCCAGAATGCAGCATGGAATTGGCATTGAGTGCCAGTTTTCGTCGTCTAAACTTGAATAAAGTATAGGCTATTATATATTGCTGGAAAGCGCTGGATGCCTACTTTCCAACTCCGTTGAGAGCGCGCCATTTGGAGTTCTGTAGCTCCAGAAAATCCATTTCGAGTGCAGGGAGGTCAGAATCCAACAGCATCAGCAGTCCTTTGTCAGCCTTCTATCAGAGTTTTGCTCAGGTCCCTTAATTTCAGTTAGAAAATACCTAAAATCATAGAAAAACACACAAACTCGTAGTAAAGTCCAAAAATGTGAATTTAGCATAAAAACTAATGAAAACATCCCTAAAAGTAGCTAGATCCTACTAAAAACTACCTAAAAACAATGCCAAAAAGCGTATAAATTATCCGCTCATCAGTCACAACTTCACACAACTAAATAGTAAGTTCAATGGGTCGTCCAAGTAATACCTTACGTGAGTAAAGGTCAATCCCACGGAGATTGTTGGTATGAAGCAAGCTATGGTCATCTTGTAAATCTCAGTTAGGCGGATTCAAATGGTTATAACGGTTTTTGAAATTTAATAATAAATAAAGCATAAAGTAAATATAGAAATACTTATGTAAATCATTGGCGGGAATTTCAGATAAGTGTCTGGAGATGCTTTGTCCCTGTTGAACCTCTGCAACATACTGCCTTCTTACTTTCAATCCTTCAAACTCCTTTCCATGGCAAGCTGTATGTAGGGCATCACCGTTGTCAATGGCTACATCTCATCCTCTCAGTGAAAATGGTCCAAATGCTCTGTCACAGTACGGCTAATCATCTATCGGTTCTCGATCATGTCGGAATAGAATCCATTGATTCTTTTGCGTTTGTCATCACACCCAACAATCGCGAGTTTGAAACTCGTCACAGTCATTCAATCCTTGAATCCTACTCGGAATACCACAGACAAGGTTTAGACTTTCCGAATTCTCAAGAATGGCCGCCAATAATTCTAGCTTATGCCACGAAGATTCTGATTAAGGAATCCAAGAGATACACGCTCGGTCTAAGGTAGAACGGAAGTGGTTGTCAGTCACGCGTTCATAGGTGAGAATGATGATGAGTGTCACGAATCATCACATTCATCATGTTGAAGTGAAACGAATATCTTGGAATAAGAATAAGCTGAATTGAATAGAAAATAGTAGTAATTGCATTAAAACTCGAGGTGCAGTAGAACTCCACACCCTTAATCTATGGTGTGTAGAAACTCCACCGTTGAAAATACATAAGTGATGGTGGTCCAGGCATGGCCGAATGGCTAGCCCCCACAAATGGCATATGAATTCGAAATATGGGGAAAAGGACTAGATACCAAGATTAGATTACAGTAGTAAAAAGTCCTATTTATACTAGACTAGCTACTAGGGTTTACAGAAATAAGTCTAAGTGCAGAAATCCACTTCCGGGGCCCACTTTGGTGTGTGCTTGGGCTGAGCTTGAGCTTTACACGTGCAGAGGCTTCTCTTGGGGTTAAACACCAAGTTTTAACGTGTTTTTGCGTTTAACTCTGGTTCGTGACGTGTTTCTGGCGTTTTACTCCAGAATGCAGCATGGAACTGGCGTTGAACGCCAGTTTGCGTCATCTTGATTTGAATAAAGTATGGACTATTATATATTGTTGGAAAGCTCTGGATGTCTACTTTCAAACACCATTGAGAGCGTGCCATTGGAGTTCTGTAGCTCTAGAAAATCCATCTCGAGTGCAGGGAGGTCAGAATCCAACAACATCAGCAGTCCTTTTTCAACCTGAATCAGATTTTTGCTCAGGTCCCTCAATTTCAGCCAGAAATTACCTAAAATCATAGAAAAATACACAAACTCATAGTAAAGTCCAGAAATGTGAATTTTGCATAAAAACTAATAAAAACATCCCTAAAAGTAGCTAGATCCTACTAAAAACTACCTAAAAACAATACCAAAAAGCATATAAATTATCCGCTAATCAGAGCTCTATTGTAATCATAATTGATCAATGAACTTCTTCTTCTTCTCAATTCATTTATGTAGCTATAGGATATCTTCTATTTCGATTGTGAATTATTCACTCCAGAAGGGGATTTAATTCAGTGAATGCTTGTGTGAGCCTCGGAAGGGGAATCACTTGCATTAGAATTGGACCTCTATACTTCACAATTCTCCTAACCAACACCATCCAGGAGGAATTGAGGTTTTGAAAATTTGTGTGGCTTATGGATAAGAGAATGTGCTCTAACTCTTCTCATGACAATTAGATTAAGGAATTGGCAAGATTGATTGTGATTAGAGAGATTGGATCACCAAGGAATTGGGATCTAATCAATTTCAATACACCATAGATCTATTCATATGTTTGAGAAAGTAGTGAGACCCATTTGGTTCATGATGGATTATGAAATCCCCATTCCCTGGTGAATCATTTCCTTTGATTTTCTTCAATTTATATCTCTCTGATTTCACTTCAATTTCAATTGTTTATTGCTATTTTGATTCCCTGTACCCAAGTCCCTTTATAATTCATGCAATTTAAGTTTCATTGCAATTTAGATTCTACAATTTTACTTTCCTGCACTCTAAGATTTAGTCATTTATATTTCTTGTAATTTAAGATTCAGCTTTTTTAGTTTCTTGCTCTTTAAGTTTTAGCCAATTAAGTTTCTTGCAATTTAAGCTTCTGCCAATTTACTTTCAGCAGTCTGAATTCCTTGAAATTTACATTCTGTCAATCAATTCTCATTCAAATCACCAACTATCAGCTTAACTAGACTAATTACCATACAAAAATTACTTGATCCATCAATTCCTATAGGATCAACCTCACTTTCTTGAGTTTTACTACTTGATGCGACCTGGTACGGTTGCCAGTTAATTTGTGCGGAATTCAATTTTGCCATCAAGTTTTTTGCCCTATTTCTGGAGATTGATTTAGATTGACAATGATTTAGTGGGTGATAATCTAGATTAAGTATTTTTCTTTGTTTTTATTAATCACACTAACTGTTTGTGATTTTGTTTTTGCTAACTCTAACTTCACTCTAGCAGTAGAGTAGTCTGCTTTTGTTTTTGGCTTATTTGTGTTGTATGTCAGGAGGGAGAAGAGGTGCATCCACCTCCTTTGATTCTGAACCAGAGAGAACATTTTTGATATTAAGAAGAGAGGCAAGAGGGAAGGGAGTGATTGGAGAAGAAGAATCAGAAGAGGAAGATCAAGAGATGGAGGATAACCTTCCTAATCCACCAAAGGATGTGGCCAACAACAATGGTCCACCTCCAAGGAAAGTCTTAGCCTCTTACACCATCCCTAACCCAAGAAATTGTAGAAGCAGTATCTTAACTCCCAATGTTTATGCTAATAATTTTGAACTAAAACCCCAACTAATTACTTTAGTTCAGAATAATTGCCAATATGGAGGAAGCCCTGCTGAAGATCCAACCAACTCCTCTTTGTGTTTTTGAGAATTTGTGACACTGTCAAAACCAATGGAGTCCATCCTAACATCTATAAGCTGTTGTTGTTCCCATTTTCACTAAGGGACGAAGCCATTCATTGGCTAGAAACTTTTCCTAAAGAAAGCATCACCAACTGGGATGATTTAGTTAGCAAATTCCTAGCTAAATTCTACCTCCCTCAAAGAGTCATTAAGCTGAAAACTGATGTGCAAACTTTCAGACAGCTAGAGGAAGAATCATTGTATGAAGCTTAGGAGAGGTATAAAGCTTTTATTAGAAGGTGTCCGGAGGGAATGTTCAGTGAATCGGTTGAAGTCCAAAATTTCTATGAAGGTCTATCCATGAGTTCAAGGAAAGCCTTGGATTATTCTTCAGGAGGATCACTTGAAATGATGAAGACTGCACAAGAAGCACATGATCTCATAGACATGGTGGCCAACAATGAGTATTTCTACTCTTCTAAAAGATAAGCAGCTCCCAAGAGAGGCGTATTTGAGCTTGAAGGAGTTGATACAATCTTGGCTCAAAACAAGATTATGCATCAGCAACTTCAACAACAAATAGAGATAATGCCAAAAAGGATGGATGGACTGTAACTTGCAGCAGTGAGCACAACTAACCAACCACCAGTTGTGTGGGGACAAAATGAAGAGAGCTATGAAGAGCAACAGCCTAAACAAGTTTAGTATATGCACAACCAAAGTTCTGGGCCAAATGACTTCCATGGGGACACTTACAACTCCTCTTGGAGGAACCACCCCAATCTGAAATGGGGAGAGAACCAGAACTCATGGCAAAGAAACTCCAACCAAAGCAATTTCCGCAACATAAACCATCAAAACCATCAAGCTACTAACCAAAATCCATATAGAAAACCATAAAATAATCATCGCACATCCACTTACTATTCACCAAATAACCCCTCAGCTAACCAAAATAACTTCCATCCACCATCAACATCCCACACTCAACCACAACTACCACAAGAATTCCAAAGAATCTCCAACTTGGAGATGATAATGGAGAAAATGATAAAGCATTAAGAATTGGCCAACAAGAATTATGAGGCATCATTGAGGAATTTGGAGAGGCAAATTGGGAAATTGTCCAAGCAGCCAGCTGAAAGACCAACTAATGCATTCCCAAGTGACACCGTTCCCAACCCCAAAGAAGAATGCAAGGCAATTCAACAAGGAGTAGAAGGACATTGGAGAATGACAAAGGTGCTAGCAAGAAGCAAGTAGAAGAAGACAAGCATGACAAACAAAGTTCCAGGAAGGAAGAAGAGCCTCAAGTCTCAAAGAAAGGGAAGCAAGTCATGAAAGAGTAACCACAAGAGTAGAGAAAGGAGGTGAAGCCTTACATCCCTCCTCTGCCATCTCCTCAAAGGCTGCAAAAAAAGCTCAAGGACCAGTAATTTTCCAAGATCCTAGAGGTTTTCAAAAAGTTGGAAATCAACCTTCCCCTTGCTGAAGCATTGCAACAAATTCCATTATATGCAAAATTCCTCAAGAAACTCATCAACAAGAAGAGAAGCTGGAATGAAAAGGAGACCATGATCTTGACCCAAGAGTGTAGTGCAGTAATTCAAAGAGGCATTCCACCAAAACTCAAGGACACAGGGAGCTTCATCATATCATGCACCATAGGCAACATGAAATTGAAAAGAGCTTTCTGTGACTTAGGTGCTTGCATCAACTTGAAGCCTCTCTCAATGATAAAAAAAAAGCTTGCAATAGAGGAAGTTAAACCAACCAGAATGTCACTTTAAATGGCTGATAGATCACTCAAGATACCTAATGGAGTTGTAAAAAACATGTTGGTGAATGTGAAAGAATTCATCTTCTTTGTTGATTTTGTCATTTTAGACATGGAAGAAGAGGGACACAACTCAATTATCTTGGGGCGACCTTTCTTAGCCACAGCAAGAGCTATCATTGATGTAGAAAAAAGGTGAAATGATCCTCATGGTGCATGATGAGCAAATGATCATCAATGTCTTTAAAGCAATGCAATGTCCCTCTGAGAAAGAAAAACATATGAGAATGGAAATGATAGAAGATTTGGTGGAAGACGTGCTTGAAACCAACGGTCTAGAGGAACAAGAAGAAGAAATAGAAGCAGATCAAGATGTCCTAGGGGAACAAGTGACTGAAATCTCTTTTGAAGGTAAGACAGAGGAAATGCCAAAGCAATAATTGAAGCCCCTCACTTCTCATCTCAAGTATGTATTTCTTGGAGGAAAGGAGACCTTGCCAGTAATCATCAATTCATCCTTAAGCATGGAAGATGAAGCCAAACTAATTGAGGTGTTGAAAACCTATAAGATAGCTTTAGGATGGACAATTGATGACATCAAAGGTATAAGCCCTGCTATTTGCATGCATAAGATTCTACTGGAGCAGGATTCAAGACCTGTGGTGCAACCTCAAAGAAGGCTTAACCCAACCATGAAGGAAGTAGTTCAGAAGGAGCTGATGAAGTTATGGAATACTGGAATCATTTATCCAATTTTTGACAGCTCTTGGGTGAGCCCAGTTCAAGTGGTGCCAAAGAAAGGTGGCATGACTGTCATCTTTAATGAGAAAAATAAACTCATTCCCACAAGGACAGTGACAGGGTGGAGGATGTGTATTGATTATAGAAGGCTGAATGATGCCACAAGGAAGGACTACTTCTCTCTCGCTTTCATTGACCAAATGATAGAAAGATTAGCTGACCATGCCTATAATTGCTTCTTGGATGGGTACTCTGGATACAATCAGATAGTGGTAGATCCTAAGGACCAAGAAAAGACCTCTTTCACCTGTCCATTTGGAGTTTTTGCCTACAGGAGGATGCCTTTTGGGGTCTACAATGCTCCAGCAACCTTTCAAATGTGTATGCTCTCCGTATTCTCTGACATGGTAGAAAAAATTTTAGAAATTTTTATGGATGACTTTTCTATCTTTGGTAATTTTTTTGATACTTGTCTGCATCATCCAACCCTTGCCTTGAAAAGATGCAAAGAAACAAATTTAGTTTTAAATTGGGAAAAATTTCATTTCATGGTACCAGAGGGTATTGTTCTTGGGCATAAGGTATCAAGCAAGGGTATAGAAGTTAACAGAGCTAAGATAGAGGTTATAAAAAAGCTTCCTATAGCAGTCAATATGAAAGTAGTGAGAAGTTTTCTTGGGCATTCTGGATTTTACAGAAAATTCATCAAGGATTTTTCAAAAATAGCCAAACCACTAAGCAATTTGCTAATGGTTGACAATCCTTTTGTCTTTGATGATAATTGCAAGCATGTCTTTGAAATCTTGAAAACTAAACTCACTACAGAACCAATCATCACATCCTCAAAGTAGGGACTTCCCTTTAAACTCATGTGTGATGCAAGTGATGCTGCAATTGGTGATGTATTGGGACAAAAGAAAGATAAGCTGCATCATGTTATATACTATGCAAGCAATGTGTTAAATGAGGCACAAAAAAATTACGCCACCAAAGAAAAAGAACTCTTGGCAATTGTATATGCATTTGACAAATTTAGACAATACTTGATTGGTTCAAAAGTTATATTATACACTGATCATGCTGCTCTCAAGTATCTCATGTCTAAACAGGATGCTAAGCCAAGACTTATCAGGTGGGTGCTGTTACTACAAGAATTTGACATTGAAGTAAGAGATAGGAAAGGAAGTGAGAACCAAGTCGCAGACCATCTGTCAAGACTACGACAAGAGTTCACCCAAGATACACCACAACCAGTGAATGAGAAGTTCCCAAATGAACATCTTCTCCAAGTCCAGCAAGTACCTTGGTTTGCTGACATTGCAAACTACAAGGTGGGAAGAAGAATTCCTCAAGAGTTTACCAAGCAACAAGTGAAGAAGTTGATCAATAAAGCCAAGAAATTCTTGTGGGATGAGCCCTTCTTATTCAATAGATATTCAGATGGAATGATCAGAAGGTGTATTCCTGAAAATGAGATAAACATACTGTGGCATTGTCATAGCTCAGCTTATGGTGGACACTTTGGGCCAGAAAAAATAGCTGCTAAAGTGCTTCAAAGTGTATTTTATTGGCCAACCATATTCAAAGATGCCAGAGAATTTGTACACCAATGCAATGAATGTCAAAGAGTTGGGGGACTAACAAGAAGGAATGAAATGCCTCAAAACTTTATTTTGGAAGTAGAGCTGTTTGATCTTTGGGGCATTGACGTTAGGATTTTTGCTAGTAAAGAATTTTATAAAAATATAGTCGCATTGTAAGTATAGATTCTAAACCAACAGAAAATCCCTTCGTACAAACGTTTTGGTTGTTACAAGTAACAAACCCCTTTAAAATTGATAACCGAGTATTTAAACCTCGGTTCGTCTTCTCAAGGAATTGCAGGGAGGTGTTCTTATTATTGGTTATGCAAAGATATAATTTGGGGTTTTCAAAAGAGTTGAACAAGTAACGTAAAATAACAAGTCATCAAAATAAAAACTAATAAAGCTCCTGGCAAGGTATGAGAACTGGAGGTCCTATCCCAGTTATCCTTATCAATTGTGATGAGAATTGGATTTTTCTCCCACTAAGTCAACTTCTAACTATGAAGGTAAGTCAAGTGGATGAATTAATTTTGATTCCTCAGGTCCTAGTCTTTCCTTGGGAAAGGCTAGAGTTATTGGAACTCAAATTAATTCTTGAAGAATTCCAATTTTCAGTCAACAAAGAGTTACCAATTAATCAACCAAAGCCAAAAGGGAAGAAAATCTACTCGAATGAAAATAAATTGGATAAAGCTAAAGCATCCATAACATATAAGTCTGAAATACCTCAATTTATATTAAATAAAGAAAATCCTAACATGAATGGCTCATAAGCCAAATAGGCAACATATGTAATACAAGCATTAAAGTATCTGAAAATAAAAGAGAAATGTAAAGTAAAAGGAATATTGAACCTGATGAAGGGTTGAAATCCTAAATCCTTTAAGAGGAATCCTAATCCTAAATCCTAAGAGAGAGGAGAGAACCTCTCTCTCTAAAAACTACATCTAAAACCTAAAATTGAATTATGATCTAATATGAATTGATGTCCTGAGTCTCTGCATGTTCCCGGACTTTAATCTGTGCTTTTAGGCCAAAAACTGGGTTGAAATGCGGCCCAGAATCTGTGCCAGCGACTTTTGTAATTCTGCAGATCGCGTTCGTCACGCGTCCGCGTCGTCCACGCGTTCGCGTCACTCAGTATTTTTCGTACCACGCGTGCGTGTCTTCCACGCTTTCGCGTCGTTCGTGCAGCTTCCAATCCACGCGGTTGCGTCAGGCACGCGAGCGCGTCATGGTAATTCCTTCTATTTCGCGCGGTCGCGTGAGCCATGCGATCGTGTGACTTCTCGCTGGTCATCTCCTTAATTCCTTGTGTTCCTTCCATTTTTGCATGCTTCGTCTTCATTCCTTACGCCATTCCTGCCCTATGAAGCCTGAAACACTTAACATACAGATCACGTCATCGAATGGTATGAAGGAAAAAATATACAACAAAAAGGTCCTTAGGAAGCAAGTTATTAATCATAGGATATTTTTAGGAAGGAATTGTAAATACATGCAAATCATATGAATAAGTTGGTGAAAAGCTTGATAAAACCACTCAATAAAACACAATATAAACCATAAAATAGTAGTTTATCAACCTCCCCACACTTAAACATTAGCATGTCCTCATGCTAAACTCAGGGAGACTAAATAAATGAGTAGGGAAAGGCAAGACTCATGCAATGCAACCTATGAATGTGAATCCAAGTACATGCTAAAATGATTCTACCTACTTGGTGAAAAAGTAGATAACTCTTTCAAGAATAAATATGAGCTGGATTTTACTAATTCAAATCACAAAACACAATACAAATAATTTGCAAGAAGAAGATTGCTCAAGAATTAAGCACTGAACCCTTACAGGTAGTGTATATCATTCTAACTCTCAAGTGTCTAGGGTCAATTCTCTCAATTCTCTAATAATCTTGCTTTCTATAGATTGCTCTTCATCTAACAATCAACAAAAATTTAACGCACCAATGCACAAATCAAGAGGTCTTTTAAGGGTTGTAATGGGGTTAAGGTCAAGGTAGGATTGTATTTGGCCAAGTGGACTAAAATCTGAATCCTTAATTAACATAAACTTTTTCCACCTAACTTAAGACAATCCATATAATCACGATACAAGATCTAGCTTCCCATTAACTGTGTTTTTCACATATTCATGCATCCTAAATTTGAGTTCAGTACATATGCATTGATACCAACACTTACTTTGGGGCATTTTGTCCCCTTTTATTATTTGTTTTTTTTTCTTTTATTTTTCTCAATGCATATGATTAAAGTATTGAATGCAATAATATGTGCTCAACTATTATTTTGCACATTTTCACTAAAATATACAATACCTAATTACTCAAACCAAATATTTTCAAATCCAACTTCCCCACACTTAAATCATGAGCACGTTTACTAGTTTAAGCTAATCAAGGATTCAAATTAAGGACATTATTGTTTTTCGCTTAGAGTTAGTAATGAGCTAAAGTAAAGAACAAATGGGTAAAATAGGCTCAAATTGGTTTGCAAAGGATAATAGAAGGGTAAGGCCATATGGGTATCTAAGCTTAGTGAAACAAGGCCTCAATCATATAACTGCATGCATACATCAAATAATGGAAATATAGAATTAAGCAAGACAAAGATTACAATTTTAGTGAGAATAATACACAAAAAATAAAATATATTGGTTGATAAAATGCAACCAATCAAATAGGCTCAAAATCTCAGTGGTTTTGTGTGTTCGAGCTCTAAACCATATTCCAAAATAACATTTCTTCATACAAGTTTTTCAAAAAGTTTTATTCAAATTAGTGAAATACTATAATAGGTTTTCTTGAAAAAGAAAATGTTACTTCAACTAAGTGGTAAAATATGCACAAAATAAAACAGACATGAAATCAAACATGCAAATGCAACAATGAAAAACAAAAATTGGTGTTGAGAAGGGACTAACTAACCCATGGAGATCGGTATCGACCTCCCCACACTTAAAGATTGCACCGTCCTTGGTGCATGCAACGATGTGCAGGTGGGCGGGGATTGTGGTTCCTCAGTCGGTGCTCATTGTAGAGTCTTTCTCTTTACTCTTCCTGGTGGCCAGCCTGAAAAAGGGAGAAGAGAAAGGGACATGAAGTCAAGGGATAGAGCAAGGGAGAGGGCAGTACTAGTAAGAATCATGCCAAAATAAAGAAGAATGTTGCTAACACATGGTCGCGATTCCATGAAATTAGGACATCAATGGAAGCATAGCATGATAAATTGAGGCAATTAAATGCAAGATGTTTATTGGCATGCTGGCAAAGGCATGAGTAGCGTAAATCAAGCATTAAAATCCTTAATGTATTATTAGTCGTGAGAAACTAATAATAACGTTTGTATTGACAATTATATTTAATTAATAGAATATTGAAAAGGGTTTTGCGAAAAACAGGCAATAGAGTAAAAGGATAGAAAAATTAAGAATGCACAATGCCATACGAGCTTTTTCACAAACACAAAGCATGCATATTAAATAAGGTATAGAAAGTATTAAATTGAACATGCAAGCACCCTTAAAAAATAATATATAATTGTCAAGCAATTTCTTAACAATCCACATGCAAATTAATGACCCAAATAAATTTCTAACACCAATTGAAAGGAAAAAAGAAAGAAAAAGAAAGGAAGGAAGAAAGAAATACGAAGGGAAAGAAAAGATTTAGATTTGGGGAAGAAAAAGATAAGATATTTGGCTGATTTGGATAAGCTGTGCGGCGCTTGTGACGCGAACGCGTGAGTGACGCATTCGCGTGGATAGCGCTTCTATGAAATGACGCGGACGCGTCATCCATGCGGTCGCGTGGATCGATTTGTGCCATTAGCACGAGGGTTGCCTCGTGGTCGCGCAACTCTTTGTTTGAATTTCATATTGCCAAATCTTTGGGTGACGCGGTCCCGTGGTTGACGCGATCGCGGGATGACCTAAATTTGAAAACGGCGCGGACACGTGGGGCACGCGTACGCGTGGCAGGGCTTGTGCTTCTAGCACGAGTCCAGCCCAATTCTAGCTCAACTTTCGGCCATACACCATTCTTACGTCGATTTTGAGGCACGCGTTCACGTGGGTGACGCGGACCCGTGGACCAATTTGTGCCAAAGGCACGCCTCCAGCCACACTCTCGCGTGACTCTCTGTTCAATCTTATTTTCTTCCCAACGCACTTGTGACGCAGATGCGTCAGTGACGCTTACGCATCGCGTACGTGAATTTTTTTTTTAATGCAAAATGCAGACTGCAGTGCTAATATGAATGATATGCATGATTCCAGGTTCAATCAAAACTCAAAAACAAACAAAACAGACTAGAATTAAAACTGAAAGAGGAACGATAATACCATGGTGGGTTGTCTCCCACCTAGCACTTTTAGTTAAAGTCCTTAAGTTGGACATTCTGGTAAGCTCCTTGTTATGGTGGCTTGTGCTTGTATTCATCCAAGAATCTCCACCAGTGTTTGGAATTCCCACAGCCTCCGGGATCCCAAACTAGGCGCAGAAATCCTTCAAACAAGCTAAAGCAAGTGACAAGGCCCCAAGAGTATTGATTTCTAGATTGAATTCCGGGGTCTCAAACCTTGCTTTTGCACCCGTCTTATTGTTGAGCAATATTGTTCCATCCGGGTGGCAAGCAGTCTGAATTCTCACTGAAGTAGCCAAAAAACTTTCTAGACCCATTCAATTGAGCTCTATACCAACCCTTGCATTTAAACCTTGAGCACACAGCCATGTTGAACCTTGCTTGAAAACTTCTACCACTGACCATCTCCCTCTTACGCTTAATGCCACAAAGGGCTCTAAGCTGACCATCCGTCTCCAGTAGCCCATATTCAAGTGGAAATAGAAAGCTAAGGGATATGAATTTTACCCACTTGAATGTTGTGAAGGATGATGGCAACTTAGGGGGAGGGGTTTCTAATGAACTTGCAAGCTCCACTCCCTTGTGCTCTTCTTTGACCTCTTCCACCTCTTTGCAAGCTTTTTCAATTTCAACCTCTTCCTCTTGGTAGCTTTCTTCTGATTCAATTTCTTCTTCATTGTTCACCAAGGGCATGGGAGGTTGTGCTTCTTCTTCTTTAATCTCCATGTCAAGTCCAATGGGATAGGATTCAAATGTAGATAAGAATTCATTAATGATTGAATCCATCTCTTGATCATCCCCTTCAAAGTCTTCAACAATGAGATGCCTTGGAGGTTGTACACCCTCCTCAACATCAATTTCAAACGTCTTTGAAGGAGGCTCTATGAATGGAATTTCCAATGGAGGTTCAGCATCTCCTAAGTCTTCAACCACTTTATCTTCTTCAATAATTCCGGCTTCCTCCACTTGTTCCAGTACAAATTCATGCTCCTTACTATTCACCAGAGTTTCTAATGTCTCCTTCATGCTATGTTCTTCATTAGATTGTCCACATGAAGCCATGGGGGTTCCTTGAGTGTCCGAATGTCGGGAAGGTAATCAACTTATCGCTTGATCCAGGTGTTTAAGTATGAAATCGTATTCCTTCTTGATGGCTTCTTTTCTATGATAACTCCCTTCAACTATTCTTTTATCTTCGAGGGTCTCTCCAATCTCCACATTTTGGGCCTCCTCTTGCTCTAAGACAAAATCAGACTCCTCCTTGATGTCTTCCTTCACTGATTCTTCAACCACTCTTTCGACTTCAAGGGTCTTAACTACCTTCACCTTTAAGGCCTTCTCTAGCTCCTTATGAAGTATGGATTCACGAAGATGATCCCTTCTCTCTTGTTTTATGTCAATAGAATCATTGGGATCATGTTACTCTTGGATTGATGGATGTGGGTGCTCTTCCATGGATGGTGGTGATGGGATGGAGAGATCATTCTGTGGTTGAAAAGGAAGTGCACTAGAGCTTGAGGGTTGATTATTGAAGGTATTTGGTGGTCCGATTTAGGTGGCAAGAGCTTGTATCGTAGAGTTTAGATCGGTAAATACTCTCCTCATGGAGGTTTGGGGTGGGCAGGAGGGTTCATTTATTGGGAGAAAGGGTTCATGGTAGGAAGGTGGTTCATCTTGATAATGATAAGGAGATGGTGTATATTAAGGTGGTGGTTCTGTGTATGGTTCATTTGGTGGTTGGTGTGGTGGATAAGGGTTAAGGTCATATGGGGGTGTTTGGTGGTAAGGGGCTTGTGAGTGTGGTGGTTCAAAGTTATGTTGTGAGGATGGTCTCTGAGCATACGGTGGGGCTTGTTGGTAGCTACTAGGCAGTCCACCATATCTATCAGCTTGGTATGCATTATAGAATGGTCTTTGTCTGTGATATCTAGGAGGGTGTTGTTGCCTAAAGGGTTGATCAGATCCTCTTAGCTCCATCCATCTTTGATTGCCTTGACCTTGATGTATATTCATGTTATAGCTTCCTCTTCCTGCAACATAGTTGTAACCAAACTCATAGCCAAAGGGGTGAGAGTTCATAGTAGTAGAAGAAAATAAAAACAAAAACTAACAAAAAGAAAATATTTTGAAAAAGATATGATTTTTGAAAAAAAAAAGATAAGACAAGATTTTGAAAAAGATGTGATTTTTGAAAAATATTTGAATTAAAAAATTTTAAAATCTGAAAAAAAAATTTTGAAAAATATTTACAATAACCCATAATAAGGCACACGTTTGCAATTCCCCGGTAACGGCACCATTTTGACGTTAGGATTTTTGCTAGTAAAGAATTTTATAAAAATATAGTCGCATTGTAAGTATAGATTCTAAACCAACAGAAAATCCCTTCGTACAAACGTTTTGGTTGTCACAAGTAACAAACCCCTTTAAAATTGATAACCGAGTATTTAAACCTCGGGTTGTCTTCTCAAGGAATTGCAGGGAGGTGTTCTTATTATTGGTTATACAAAGATATAATTTGGGGTTTTCAAAAGAGTTGAACAAGTAATGTAAAATAACAAGTCGTCAAAATAAAAACTAATAAAGCTCCTGGCAAGGTATGAGAACTAGAGGTCCTATGCCGGTTATCCTTATCAATTGTGATGAGAATTGGATTTTTCTCCCACAAAGTCAACTTCTAACTATGAAGGTAAGTCAAGTGGATGAATTAATTTTGATTCCTCAGGTTCTAGTCTTTCCTTGGAAAAGGCTAGAGTTATTGGAACTCGAATTAATTCTTGAAGAATTCCAATTTTCAGTCAACAATGAGTTTGATAACACAAGAGTTACCAATTAATCAACCAAAGCCAAAAGGGAAGAAAATCTACTCGAATGAAAATAAATTGGATAAAGCTAAAGCATCCATAACATATAAGTCTAAAATACCTCAATTTATATTAAATAAAGAAAATCCTAAGATGAATGGCTCAAAAGCCAAATAGGCAACATATGTAATACAAGCATTAAAGTATCTGAAAATAAAAGAGAAATGTAAAGTAAAAGGAATATTGAACCTGATGAAGAGTTGAAATCCTAAATCCTTTAAGAGGAATCCTAATCCTAAATCCTAAGAGAGAGGAGAGAACCTCGCTCTCTAAAAACTACATCTAAAACCTAAAATTGAATTATGATCTGATATGAATTGATGTCCTGAGTCTCTGCATATTTCCGGACTTTAATCTGTGTTTCTAGGCCGAAAACTGGGTTGAAATGCGGCCCGGAATCTATGCCAGCAACTTCTGTAATTCTGCAGATCGCGCTCGTCACGCGTCCGCGTCGTCCACGTGTTCGCGTCACTCAGCATTTCTGGTACCACGCGTGCGCATCGTCCACACTTTCGCGTCGTTCGTGCAGCTTCCAATCCGCGCGGTCGCGTCAGGCACGCGAGCGCGTCACGGTAATTCCTTCTATTTCGCGCGGTCGCGTGAGCCATGCGACCGCGTGACTTCTCGCTAGTCATCTCCTCAATTCGTTGTGTTCCTTCCATTTTTGCATGCTTCCTCTTCATTCCTTACGCCATTTCTGCCCTATGAAGCCTGAAACACTTAACATACAGATCACGGCATCGAATGGTATGAAGGAAAAAATATACAACAAAAAGGTCCTTAGGAAGCAAGTTATTAATTATAGGATATTTTTATGAAGGAATTGTAAATACATGCAAATCATATGAATAAGTGGGTGAAAAGCTTGATAAAACCACTCAATAAAATACAATATAAACCATAAAATAGTGGTTTATCAGGCATAGATTTCATGGGGCCTTTGCCCTCATCCTATTCCTTCAAGTACATATTGGTAGCAGTAGAATATGTCTCCAAATGGGTAGAGGCCATAGCAACAACTACCTGTGATGCACCGATTGTTCTTCAATTCCTTAAGAGACACATCTTCACCAGATATGGGGTGCCTAAAGGCCTTATTAGTGATGGTGGCAGACACTTTTGTAGGAAAAGCTGCTCCACAAATATGGAGTAATTCACAAAGTGGCCACACCATACCACCCTCAAACTAATGGGCAGGTTGAATTGGCAAACAGGGAGTTAAAGAGAATCTTAGAGAAGACAGTTGGGGTCACAAGAAAAGATTGGGCAAGAAAATTGTTAGATGCTCTATGGGCATATAGAATAGCATTCAAAACTCCAATTGGGAAGTCACCCTTTCAGCTAATCTATGGCAAATCCTGTCACCTACCTGTGAAGCTAGAACACAAAGCTTTTTGGGCCACTAAGCTCCTTAATCTTGACTCTCAAGTAGCAAGAGAGAAAAGGCTGTTACAACTCAATGAGTTGGAAGAGTTTAGATTGGAAGCTTATGAGAATGCTAAGATATACAAGGAGAGAGCTAAAAGATGGCATGACAAGAAAATTTCAAGAAGAGAGTTTAAGCCAGGGCAACAAGTGTTATTATACAACTCTAAGCTCAAGATTTTTCTTGGGAAACTCAAGTCTAAATGAACAGGCCCTTATCTTGTGACTAAGGTTTTCCCACATGGAAGCCCTAAACTCTTGAATGAAGCTACAAAGGACACATTCACAGCTAATGGTCACAGAGCTAAGCATTACCTGGGAGGGCCTTGGAACAAGGAGGAGAGCATTCATGAACTGAGTTAAACAAGAATGGAGGATGTCAAGCTAATAACATTAAAAGAGCGCTTGTTATGAGGCAACCCAACCAGAGGTAGTTTTCTTTTCTTAGTTATTCCAATAAAAGAGTTAAGTATATTTATCTATATTGCAAAGAGCTAAGTTTGGTATCGCACACCAAAACAATTCAGGGGTGAATGTAGGATGCTAAGTTTGGTGTTCCACCAAAGATTTCATTAAAAACACATTTCAACCCTCAGCATGATTAGTCACTGTTCCGAGGGTTACCTGAAACTAGAGGTCGATCTCGGATGAAATCTTCTGTGCTGGTCAGAGCTGCGGAGTCCGATCTTGATGATGGTGATCGGAGTCGCTGTGTCTAACTTGTTGGACTTGGTGATGATGTTGATCCTTCGTCCCCGGAAGGTGGGGGTACCTGCAAGGGACTCTGATGTTTAAGTTAGCAAGGGTATTAAGCAGGTATTGAGTAGAATTAGAGTATGAGTTATACCTGGGTGCTCCAGTGTATTTATAATGGCGTAGAGTGACCTTCTTAGATAAGATAAATTAGTTATCTTATCTTATCTTTATCTTCGAGTGAGGTCATCTTATCTTTAAGGGAACTACCTTTATCTCTATAGGCTTTGGGCCGCCCTTGGATTCGGGACGTGTTCCTCTGCTTGGGCCCTTTTATTTGGCTTTCCTGTGACTTGGCCGAGCTCTTTAAGAAGAGGCCGGGTTGTCCTAGCCTGAAAAGGTCGGTCGCTTTGTCTGCAGAACATCCCGGGTCGGACAGCTTGACCCAGGGTATGAACAGTGCCCCTGCTTGAGTTTGATCTTTTCGTGAGATCGTGCTTTTCAGAGCTTCGATCTTTTTTGAAGTCGTGCTCAAGCATCTGTCTGGCTTGTTTACTTCATTGCTTTGCAATCTTTGTAGATTTTCTAGAGGTTTGGTACTTCACAGTCCAACCTCTTTTGAATGGTAGTGTGGGTTTTTTACCCTTGCCTTCTGGATCACGCCTTGCTTTTAAGTTTGTGTTGACAACCCTCTGCTTTGGCGAAGCTATCCTTGCGGCTTGATATCCAGGCTTTTAGTGACTTGTCCAATGACTTTTTAGTTTTCTTTATATAGAACCCTTTTTAGTCTCGGATGACGTTCGTAACCTATTTGAGATTGTGCCTTCTTTGAGTGGAGTTGTATCCCTTTTGGCTAAGCACATTTGAGCCTTAAGTTGTTTCCCATTGGCTTGTTCTTTTTTGAAGTCGTGCTTGCGTTTCTGACGTCGACCTGTATGACTTTGCCCCTGCTTGAGTTTGGACTTTTCCGTGAGATCGTGCTTTCAGAGTTTCGATCTCTTTTGGAGAAGTCGTGCTCAAGCATCCTGACTTTGGTCGATCTTGAGTAATTTCTCCTTGTGCGAGTCTGGTATTGCCCTTTTTAGTTTGTTGATAGGGCTTTTCAGCCTTTCTTCTGACTTGTTTGTCTTCACTGCTCGGGCTTTTCAGTCATAATCCAACAACTTTTTAGGTAGTGTTCCGGAGGGAACCTTTTTACAGTTTGTTTGGATGACTTTTTAGCGCCGTTTTGATTTGTGCCTTTGCCTTTTAAGTAGTGTCTCTTTTTCAAGACTTTGTTCCTTTCAGCAAAGCATTCCTGGCCTTTCTCTGGCCATTTGCAAGATGTCTTTGTCCCTTTTGTGGATCTTTGTAGAGTGTTGGTACTTTGTTGTCCGACCTCTTTTGATCACTTCTGGTTTCGTCCACTTTCTGTTTGGTCAAGGTGGTCCTTGGGGCTAACTTGTCCGACAACCTTTTAGTGTTCTCGTAGAACACTTTTTAGTTAGTCTGAACAATTTTGATGGCCTTGTCGTGGAGCCGTGGATTTTTGGGCAGAGCCATGTCCGTTTAGCGCATGTTTTTTGTTGGTCCGACTTCTCTTGTCGATCCTTCTTTAGCTTTGTTGGTCCGACTTCTCCTTGTCAGTCCAAGCTGTAGCTTTCGTTGGTCCGACTTCTTCTTGTTGGTCCCTTCTAAGTTATTTCTAGTAATCCTCTTTATTGGACCTTTGTCAGGTCTCTTTCAGGGATTTCTTTTTATAACTTTTTGTCACTTTGATCGGCTTGGGCCGACTTCATCATGTCGGTCCTATCGAGTTACTTGGTAATCCTCTTTTTTGGACCTTGTTCAGGTCTCTTTCAGGGATTACCTTTGTAACTTTATCTTTCTGGGCCGACTTCGTCACGTCGGGCTTTGTCGAGTTACTTGATAATCCTCTTTCTTGAACTTTGTTCAGGTCTCTTTCAGGGATTATCTTTTGCAACTTTATCTTTCTGGGCCGACTTCGTCATGTCGGGCCCTGTCGAGTTACTTGATAATCCTCTTTCTTGGACCTTATTCAGGTCTCTTTCAGGGATTATCTTTGTAATTTTTTTGTAGGAGTCCGACTTCATCATGTCGAGCTCTTCGAAGTTATAGTAATCCTCTTTTATAGGGTTGGCCAGACCTCTTTCCAGGGCTTTACTTATAACTTGGGTTGTTGTGGCCGGTCCGACTTCTTTGTGTCGGCCAGTCTTCAAGTTATTTTATAGCAATCCATTTTATTAGGACCTCGTCAGGTCCTTTCTATGGATCACTTTCTATAACTTCTTGCATTATTCTGTTTTCATCTTTGCCGATTTTGTAGAGTTTGGGTTTTAACCCTCGTTTGGCAGACCTTTCGATGAATTTGGTTTTCATCGTTGGTCTTTGTCGTGATTGCGTAGTGAATTTGATTTTCACTTTCTGCTAATCTGTAGCTTTATAATCGAACGATGAATGTTTCAGATTAATGCGTCTTGATTGAGCAGTGAATTTGGTTTTCACTTTGTCGACCTTTGTCGAAATCAAACGATGAATTCAGTTTTCATCGTGGTCGGGCGGTGAAGTTGGTTTTCACCTTGCTGACCTGTCACTTTGTAATTGGACGATGAATTTGGTTTTCATCTTGCCGACTTTGTCGTGATCGGGCGGTGAATTTGGTTTTCACCTTGCCGACCTTTGTCATGATTGGGCGGTGAATTTGGTTTTCACCTTGTCGACCTTTGTCGAAATTAAACGATGAATTCGATTTTCATCGTGGTCGGGCGGTGAAGTTGGTTTTCACCTTGCCGACCTGTCTCTTTGTAATCGGACGATGAATTTGGTTTTCATATTGCCGACTTTGTCGTGATCGGGCGGTGAATTTGGTTTTCACCTTGCCGACCTGTCGTAATCGGACATCTTGGTAGGAAACATTTTAGGGAATCTGTGAACTTTTGAATAATAAAATGAAGATATGAATAAGAATGTGTACATGTTAGTGCTTACCCTTCTAGGTCAGGCAATCTTTTAGATCTCGGCCTGGCGCCTTTTGCAGGCATGCCATGACCTTGGTAGCTCTCGCCCCTCAAGGTCGGACACTTTGTGGTGACCTTTCCTCAGTGCTTCCGTGACTTGGCATGGTCCTTTCCAATTAGCTGTTGGCTTTCCCTCTCCCGATTGACTTGTTCCAATGTCATTTTGGAATAGGATGAGATAGTTGTTGGCGAAACTTTGCTAGATTACCTTCTGATTGTATCTTGAGGCCATTTGACCATTTAACGCTTCCTCCCTAATCCGAGTAGGTCAAGTTCTTCCCTTTAGATTTGGGAGTTGACCTCTTTATTGTAGAGGATCATTCTGGGGGATCCTTCTTCGATCTCTACTGGGATCATCGCCTCTATTCTGTAAGCAAGTCGGAAAGGTAATTCTCCTGTGGTAGAGTGATTCCTCCGTGGTGAAGTGTAGAGTTGTCCGATATGCCCATAGGACTTGTGGGAGCTCTTCAGCCCAAGCTCCCTTTTGATCTGAAGAATTTTGGTTCTTTCTGCAAAAAGGTTTGCGTCTTTGATCATTTGTTGTGATTTTTCTTTTGTCATTCGCCTTTGAAGAGGATGTGTGCTTTGCTTAGGATTTGGTTGCTGTTCCTGTTTCTTTTCATCGTTGCCTGACTCCTTTTGTACAAAAGTTCTAGCTTTTATTTTGACCTTTTGTTTGAGAGGTGTTTGGACTGTTTGGGTATAGATTATCGGCTTCTCTTCTCTGTGTTCTTGCCCTGTTGTTGCCTCCAAAAGGTGCCCCTGGACTTTCGTGTGAGTCCTGGGGTTTCTCTTTTACTGCTGTATCTGATATCTGATGTTTTGCTCTTATTGTCTGAGTTATTTCCTTATTTGTCCGAGTTGTTTGGTAATAACCCCATGGTTGACCTATGTCCTCTTGAAAAAATATTGCTGAGATGTCTACTAAGATCCTGGACGGCATGTCTGATTGACTGGATTCCATAGTTTTAATGCGTGTTACTGTGGCAGACCCTGAGTACTGTGTGCGATTTAGGAGGTTCCGTAGAATTTGTAGGGATAGGGATGAGGAGGAGAATTATGAGCTGGTGTTGCCGGACCTTGAGGAGAGGGTTTGTTTTCCTTCCTTATTGTGGTCTTGTAATGTAGCCTGGATGAGGCTTCTATTATTGCTCCCTGGTTTGGTGTTGGCTAGTTTTGAAAATGAATCAGCTCGGGCATTCTGCTCCCGAGGTATGTGTCGGACTTCATATTCTCCGAATTGTCCGAGCTGTTGGTGCTGGCTGATTTTGAAAGTGCATCAGCTCGGGCATTCTGCTCCCAAGGTATGTGTCGAACTTTATATTCCCCGAAATGTCCGAGCTGTTCTCTGGTTTTGTCCAGAGTCCCCCAAATTACCCGAGGTATTTTTTCATGGTGGGATCCTCAGTTTGGTTGCTCCCTTCTATTTGTGAGGTGACTACTTGTGAATCACTAGACATGGTAAGCTCCTACCTTCTTAGCTAGCCTTAAACCAGTCAGTAGTGCCTCGTATTCATCTTAGTCATTTAGCTTGATTTGGCTTCCCTGATCGCTTTCTATAATTACACCCGCACCACTCCTGGTTTTGTTTGAAGAGTAGTCCATGTAGAGTTTCCATTTTGTAGGAGTTCCCAGGATGTTAGTGTACTCTGTAATGAAGTTGGCCAGATACTGTGATTTGTTGGCTGTCCGAGTTTCATGTCGAAGATCGAATTCGGATAACTCGATTGCCCATTGTAGGATTCTTCCAGCTAAGTCTGTTTTTTATAGGATGCCTTTTATGGGCTGATTGGTTCGAACTCTAAGTAAGAGTCGATCCCACGGAGATTGTCGGCTTGAAGCAAGCTATGGTTATCTTGTAACTCTTAGTCAGGATATCAATAATTCTCAGGTTTAATTGTGAAAAGTAAAAGAACATGAAATAGATACTTGTTTTGCAGTAATGGAGAACAGGTTGAGGTTTTGGAGATGCTCTATCTTCTGAATCTCTGCTTTCCTACTGTCTTCCACAGTCATTCAATCATTGAATCCTACTCAGAATACCACAGACAAGGTTTAGACCTTCCGGATTTTCTTGAATGCCGCCATCAATTCTAGATTATACCACGAAGATTCTGATTAAGGAATCCAAGAGATATTCACTCAATCTAAAGTAGAACGGAGGTGGTTGTCAGGTACACGTTCATAGGTGAGAATGATGATGAGTGTCACGGATCATCACATTCATCAAGTTGAAGAACAAGTGATATCTTAGAATGAAAACAAGCGTGATTGAATGAAAAACAGTAGTAATTGCATTAATCCATCAAGACACAGCAGAGCTCCTCACCCCCAACCATGGGGTTTAAATAAGTGATAATGGTGATCATTGGCTTCGGCCCCAGAGAGGGAATCAGAAGAACCAAGATGAAAATACAACAGCAAAAGGTCCTATTTATAGATAACTAGTAGCTTAGGGTTTACAAAAATGAGTAAATGATGTATAAATCCACTTCCGGGCCCACTTGGTGTGTGCTTGGGCTGAGCATTGAAGCTTTCATGTGTAGAGACTTTTTCTGGAGTTAAACGCCAGCTTTTATGCCAGTTTGGGCGTTTAACTCCAATTTTTGTGCCAGTTTCGGCGTTAAACGCCGGGAATTTTGAAGCTGATTTGCAACGCCAGTTTGGGCCATCAAATCTCGGAAAAAGTATGGACTATTATATATTTCTGGAAAGCCCAGGATGTCTACTTTCCAACGCAATTAAGAGCGTGCCAATTGGGCTTCTGTAGCTCCAGAAAATCCACTTTGAGTGTAGGGAGGTCAGAATCCAACAGCATCTGCAGTCCTTTTCAGCCTCTGAATCAGATTTTTGCTCAGGTCCCTCAATTTCAGCCAGAAAATACCTGAAATCACAGAAAAACATACAAACTCAAAGTAAAGCCCAGAAAAGTGAATTTTAACTAAAAACTAATAAAAATGTAATAAAAACTAACTAAAGTATACTAAAAACATACTAAAAACAATGCCAAAAAGCGTATAAATTATCCGCTCATCAGGCTCCCGTGTTTGGAAAATCGTTTTCATTGTTAAGTTGAGGAGTATCCTTTGGTGTAGTGTCCGCGTTTTTGTCGGCGTTCTATCCTCTAGATCTGAATCGTGGTCGTTGTCATGGTTGTCCGCCATGGTGATAGGATGACTTCCAAGTTCCCCGGCAACGGCGCCAATGTTCCGAGGGTTACCTGAAACTAGAGGTCAATCTCGGATGAGATCTTCTGTGCTGGTCGGAGCTGCGGAGTCCGATCTTAATGATGCTGATTGGAGTCGCTGTGTCCGACTCGTTGGACTTGGTGATGATGCTGATCCTTCGTCCCCGGAAGGTGGGGGTACCTGCAAGGGACTCCGATGCTTAAGTTAGCAAGAGTATTAAGCAGGTATTGAGTAGAATCAGAGTATGAGTAATACCTGGGTGCTCTAATGTATTTATAATGGCGTAGAGTGACCTTCTTAGATAAGATAAGTTAGTTATCTTATCTTATCTTTATCTTCGAGCGAGGTCATCTTATCTTTAAGGGAACCGCCTTTATCTCTATAGGCTTTGGGCCGCCCTTGGATTCAGGTCGTGTTCCTCTGCTTGGGCCCTTTTATTGGGCTTTCCTGTGACTTGGCCGAGCTCTTTAAGAAGAGACCGGGTTGTCCTAGCCTGAAAAGGTCGGTCACTTTGTCTGTAGAACATCCCGGGTCGGACAGCTTGACCCAAGGTATGAACAGTCACAAGCTCCAAACAATTAGGAAAACTACTTAACCATTGGTTGCTTTCTAGTTTATAGTTTGTTTTCTTTAATAAAAGCACAAGGTTTCATGTATGTGATTAATTTGATGCATAACAAACAGTGGCAAGGAACTAAGTTTGGTGTTCACACACCAAAATAAGTTCAAAAGCCTACACCATTCATACATGTTAACCATCTTTCAAGTACTTGGGGAACAAGCAACTTCCAATAACTTTGCAGGAATTCAATCGATCTCTTGGAAGAACTATGCACCATCATCCAAGGACACAAAGAAGGATACAGAACTAATGGATGATGATGACAAAAAAAAACTAGAAGACATCACCAAGAGATTATATTGTTACTTAATTCCCTCTGATTTAAAGTGCTTTAGTTGGAAGTATAAATGTACCCCTGCTGATTAGTTTAAGTTGTTTGTATTTTGTTTGTTTACTGTCTTTTTAATTATCAATTAAGTGTGCTGGTCTAAGTGCTTGCTTCATTTTTATCCTGCTTGAATGTATGTTTTGTCCCCTATGCTTGAATAAAAGAAAACTTATTGTGAGACAGAGAAAGAGTAAAGGTCTGGTTTGATATGAGACAGAATAAGGTGATGTGGTGGTATGTGCTGGTTCATTAGTTGATTTATGAATAAGGCTAGAGGTTGGCATGACTTTGAGATATGAACTTGAGTTACATTCTATGAGACTTGACAAATGAAAGAGGTCCATAATAAAAGAAAAAAAATGTAAAAGAAAGAAACACAACAAAAAGAAATAAACAAGGCTGGGCACCAATGGCTTGAGATTTGGGTATATGCCTATGATGCTCTTGTACAAAGATCAGCTTGGACAACTAGGTTCTAAGGTAGCGTTTGTTTTCAGGTACTGAGACAGAGACTGAGAGACTGAGACTCAGTATCGTGTTTGTTAGTTCAGAGACTGGTACTAAAATTTCTGTCTCTGTCTCCAAAATTTCAGTATTTCAGTACCTCCAAAAAGTAGGGACACAGGAGACTGAAATTTTTAGAGATGGAGACTGAAACTTTAATAACATTTTATACCTAAAATACTTTCATTTCAATTAATTAATTCCAATTTTACCCTTTGTGCAAATTAAATTAGAGTTTCATTCTTGGTTCAATTTCTGTCTCCCACTTTGCACCAAACAGAATACTGAGATTTGTTTCAATCCCTGTCTCTTAGTCTCAGTCTCTCAGTCTCAGTCTTTCTGTCTCTATCTCTCCACCAAACGCTACCTAAGGGTTGCTTCATCACCTGGCAACTTGGGTTAACTAACTTGGGATTGCCAACCGAAAGTCCACCATCAAGAGCTACTTTGAGGCAAAGCATTTAGTGACCCAAAGAGGTGTTGGGCATCAATTTTTAAAGAATAAAACAAGCTAAATGCCTGTGATGTGTGTGTGCTAAGGAGAGGCTTGAGCAAGTAAGCCCTTAGGAGTGTCTCAATGCCTAGCATCTTGAACCAACTAGGGCTGGAATGCTGGCTAAAAGCTTACTTTAAAGAGCTGCCTTAACACAGCATTTAGCCTCAGCAAGCAATAAATCTTAGTCATGAAAAAGAGCAAGAGAAACTAAGGACTAAACCATAACAAGTCTCATTTTTTTTAATCAAAGTAAGGATCTAAAAGAATGTCACTGCTTCAGCCACAAAGAAAAAAATCACTAAGATACCATGCATGAAAACCTCATTAACCAGTATTGAATGTCTTCCAATGAAGGGCTTATACCTCTCTCTATTTTCATTCATTCTACTTATGTTTTAGTACTTGCTTGGGGACAGGCAAGATTTATGTTTGGTGTTGTGATGACAAGTCATCTTAGGCTAGTTTCACAAGCATTTTTCAGTCATTGTTACTTAGTTTTCATGCATTTCTTATGGAATAAGTAAGTAATTGGATTGGAATTTCATGCATCTCCTAATTTAATTAAACATGGTTATTTACGTGATTTGTCATAAGATTTTATGCAATTTTTACTTGATGATATGAATGATGCAAAAACCTTATGATTATAGAAAACTTTGATAAATTTTTTTATTGATATTAGGTGAAAAAGAAGCAAGAGAAAATCAGAGCTTTGATGCACTGTTGTTTTTGTGATCATGACAGGGGAGAAGAACACCAAAATGCCTCAAGAACGCTCCCCTGAAGAGCGCTAAGTTTCCTTGAAAGAGCGTTTCGCTCGTTTGAAGAACGCTGCGTTCTCCTGCAACACGGCTGACGTTAGGATTTTTGCTAGTAAAGAATTTTATAAAAATAGTCGCGTTGTAGATATAGATTCTAAACCAACAGAAATCCCTTCATGCAAACGTTTTGGTTGTCACAAGTAACAAACCCCTTTAAAATTGATAACCGAGTATTTAAACCTCGGGTCGTCTTCTCAAGGAATTGCAGGGAGGTGTTCTTATTATTGGTTACGCAAAGGTATGTTTTGGGGTTTTGGATTAAGGTAAAAGATTAGTTGAATGACAAGTAAAATAGAATAATAATAGCTGTAAAATAAACCTTTGGCAAGGTATAAGAACTGGAAGTCCTATCCTAGTTATCCTTATCAATTGTGATGAGAATTGGATTTTTTTCCCACTTTGTTAACCTCTAACTATGAAGGTAAGTTAAGTAGATGAATTAATTTTGATTCCTCAGGTCCTAGTCTTTCCTTGGGAAAGGCTAGAGTTATTGGAACTTGAATTAATGAAATGAAGAAATCCAATTTTCAATCAACAATGAGTTTAATAACTCAAGAGTCCCCAATTATTTAACCAAAGCCAAAAGGGAAACTATCTAAATTAAATAAAAAGCATTCATAAATAAAACAATCATAAACTGAAATATCTCAAATAACATTAATTAAGAAAATCAACTAAACATGGAACATTGAAAATAAATAAATACAAAGAACATTGAACCTGGGATTGAGAGTCACTCTTAAAACTAAGAGAAGTCCTAAATCCTAATCCTAAGAGAGAGTTGCTCCCAATAGTTGTGTGGAGGAAAATGCATCCCTTGAGACATCTCATGGATTTCTTGATGAGGGGCTTCCTCTATGACAATTCCAGCTAAATTGCATAGGTGACAAATGAGATGAGGAAAGGCTAACCTTGCCAAAGTGGAGGACTTGTCAGCCACCTTGTAGAGTTCTAGAGGTATGATCTCATGAACTTCCACTTCCTCCCCAATCATGATATTATGGATCATGATGGCCCGATCCACGGTTACTTCGGATCGGTTGCTAGTAGGAAAGATGGAGCGTTGGATGAACTCCAACCATCCTCTAGCCACAGGCTTAAGGTCCAGTCTTCTCAATTGAACCGGCTTGCCTCTTGAGTCTCTTTTTCATTGAGCTCCTTCCACACATATGTCCATGAGGACTTGGTCCAACCTTTGATCAAAGTTGACCCTTCTAGTGTAGGGGCGTGCATTTTCTTGCATCATTGGCAAGTTGAACGCCAACCTTACATTTTCCGAACTAAAATCTAAGTATTTTCCCCTAACCATTGTAAGCCAATTCTTTGGATTCGGGTTCAAACTTTGATCATGGTTCTTAGTGATCCATGCGTTTGCATAGAACTCTTGAACCATTAAGATTTCGACTTGTTGAATGGGGTTGGTGAGAACTTCCCAACCTCTTCTTCGAATCTCATGTCGGATCTCTGAATACTCATTCCTTTTGAGCATGAAAGGGACCTCAGGGATCACCTTCTTCTTGGCCACAACTTCATAGAAGTGGTCTTGATGGACCTTTGAGATGAATCTCTCCATCTTCCATTACTCGGAGATGGAAGCTTTTGCCTTCCCTTTCCTCTTTCTAGAGGTTTCTCCGGCCTTAGGTGCCATAAATGGTTATGAAAAAAATAAAAAGCAATGCTTTTACCACACCAAACTTAAAAGGTTTGCTCGTCCTCGAGCAAAAGAAGAAAGAAAGAAGGGAAAGAAGAACAAAATGGAGGAGATGAAGGGAGAGATAGGTTCGGTGCTGATTAGATTTTTGATGGTTTAAAAT
Source organism: Arachis duranensis (assembly GCF_000817695.3). NCBI lineage: Eukaryota > Viridiplantae > Streptophyta > Magnoliopsida > Fabales > Fabaceae > Arachis > Arachis duranensis. Next base: position 57,200,348 of record NC_029778.3, read on the forward strand.
TTCACAAATGAATTCTCGTTGCAAGTATAGTTCCTAAACCAAACAATAATCTTTTCATACAAAAAGTTGTTTGTCACTAATAACAAACCCCTAAATTTATAAACCGAAGTATTGGAACCTCGGGTCGTTCTCCCTAGGAATTACAATAAAGTGTCTTGTTATTGGTTGTGAGTTATTTTTGGGTTTTTGGGATTTTAGACAAGAATTATAAATGGCAAAGGAAATAAACTAACAACTAACAAAGCTCTTGGCAAGATATGAGTACTAGAAGTCCTATCCTAGTTATCCTCCTCAATTGTGATAACAAATTGTCCATTACTCCCACTTAGTTAACCTCTAACCATGGAGGAAAGTCAAGTGGATGAATCAATTTGATTCCTCAAGTCCTAATCAACTCCTAAAGGAAAGACTAGCTTTAGAGGCATTCAAATCAATTAGCAACTTCTAATTATCAATCAACAAAGGAATTAGATAACTCAAGAGTCACTAATTACTCTAGCTAGGCCAAGAGGAACAAAATCTACACTAAAGCTAGAAGAAGCATTTTATTAAACACCTAAGAGGCATAGAAGGAAAGCACAAGAAATCTACAATAAGAATGAAATCTAACAACAATTATTGAAAGGAATTAACAACAACAATCAAAAGAAATACATTTATTATGAATTACCTTGATTGAATTGAAAGAGAGTAGAAGAAACAAAAGCAGATCTACAACAAAACACAAGAACAACATAAAGGAAATTACAACAAAAGAATGGAAGGAGAATGAATGTAACAACAAGTAATTGAGAAGATAGAAGTAGAAGAGGATGTATTAAAATCTAGATCTAAGAACTAAACCTAATCCTAATCCTAATTCTAGAGAGAAGAGAGAGCTTCTCTCTCTAGAAACTACTTCTAACTACTAAACTATGATAATGGTAACTAACCTCCTCATCCCTCTTCAATCCTTGGCTTAAATAGCATCAGAAATGAGTTGGATTGGGCCCACAAGGCTTCTAAAATCGCTGGCCACGAGTTGCATTAAGTGGATCATGTGCCACCATCGGTGCGTGCGCGTACTGTGCACGTGCGCGCCCCTATGCACGATACAACTATGGGAAATCTTATATCGTTTCGAAGACCCAGATGTTAGCTTTCCAACCCAACTGAAACCGCATCATTTGGACCTCTATAACTCAAGTTATGGTCGATTAAGTGCGAAGAGGTGGGCTTGGCAGCTTTTGCGATTCCTTCATTTCTTCATGAGTTCTCCATTTTTACATGCTTTTCCTTCATTCCCTTGATCCAATCCTTGCCTCCTAAATCTGAAATCACTTAGCAAACATATCAAGGCATCTAATGGAATCAAGGAGAATTAGATTTAGCTATTTTAAGTCCTAAAAAGCATGTTTTCACTCTTAAGCACAATTAAAGGAGAAGTTATAAAACCATGCTATTTCAATGGATAAATGTGGGTAAAAGATTATAAAATCCCCTAAATCAAGCACAAGATAAACCCTACAAATGGGGTTTATCAACCTCCCCACACTTAAACCAAGCATGTCCTCATGCTTAAACCAAGAATGAAGTAAACGGCATGGCATTTATTCAATGGAACTAACTAAATGCAATCTACCTATATGCAACTATCTAAATGAATGCAATTGCTTGGTCAAAATAAATCAATTCCCAAGAAGCATATATGCACAAGGGCTGGCAAGCCTAAGCCACAATTGAATTGAGCTATTAAATATTTTTACAAACTTGCATGAAAGGAGATGATCATGGGTGGAAACATGTAATTGAGCAATCGAACCCTCACCGGTAGTGTTTGCACTTTATTCGCTCAAGTGTTTAGGGTTGATTCTCTCAATTCTCTCCTAATCATGCTTTCTAATATTTGTTTTTCCTCTAACAATCAACAAATATTTCATGCATGCATACATATATCATGAGGTCTTTTCTTTGGTTGTAATGGGGCTAGGGTCAAGGTAGGATGCATATTTGGTCAAGTGAGCTTGAAATTTGAATCTTTTTTTTTTTGGTGACTAAAATTTGAATCTTTGATAAGCTTAAACTTCCCACCTAACCTATGACATCCTATACAATTTCAAAGCTAACCTAACTACCCATTTCTCACTTTTTCACATACTCATGCAATTTCTTTTCATTTCACAACACATATGCATTGAGTTTTATTGGACCTTGCTTTGGGGCATTTTATCCCCTTTTTAATACTTTCTTTTTCTTCTTTTTCTTTCTTTTTCTATTTTTTTCTTTTTTTCCATATTATTTTTCTTTTTTTTTCTTTTCTTTTTTTCTTTTGTTTTTCTCATTTTTTTCTTTCTATATACAAGAGCATCAATGCATAAGGTCTATACATTTGATCAATACATGAGCATGTACCCAATTCCCAATATTTTTAATAAAAATACAAAACTACCCTTTTATTCACCCAATGTCCCAAGATTCCCACACTTGAATGATACTCACACATACTTGCCTAAGCTAATCAAAGATCCAAATTAAGGACATTTATTGTTTTCCACTTTAGACTTGTAATGTGCTAAAATTAAGAACAAGTGGGTTAATCGTAGGCTCAAATTTGGCTAACAAAGGAAGATAAAAGGTAAGGCTTTTTGGGTAAGTAAGATAAATGAAATGATGGCCTCAATCATATAAATGCATGAATACACAAAATAATGGACATAAAGAATCAAACAATTCAAAGATTACAATCATAGAAAGAGAATAATGCACACAACAAGGAAAATAAATGGTTATAAGATGTAACCACATCATTAGGCTCAAAAGTAACCACACCATTAGGCTCAAAACTCACTTGCTTGTGTTCTTAGCTCAAAAACATGATCCACAAGATATATAATTCAAGCAAGTTTAATGAAAAGTTTTCACTCAAATCAATTGGTGCCCTATAGATAGAATTCTTGAAAAATTTCATTATTTTGACTAAGCTTATTGTGTATATATATGCAAAAATAAGAAAATGCAAGTAAAAATCCTAAAATCCTAGAATGAAATGAAAAAGTGTTGGAATTAGAAACTTGTCACCTAAAATCGCCGATCGGTCGGATGACCTCCCCACACTTAAAAGTTTGCACCGTCCTCGGTGCATTGAAGGATGAGCAAGGGGGTACGGCGAGTCTCCGGATTGCTGCGTGTTCTTAGTCTTGCTTCCATGGTTGCTTGTGGTGCATTCATCATAAAAAAACAAAAATATAACACCATAAGATGAGAAGATATAAAAGTAGGGAAGCATACATTGTTGGAATGAGGTAAATCACTAGAAATGAGTGAGTGAATTAGTGTGACATTAATGACAAATAAGTGTGTGAATTCTAAATTAGGCGCCTTTTAGAACACACATTAGCATAAAAGGGCGATGTCACAAAAGAAGCATGCACTTCACTTATTCTAGTGTACTTGAGATGCTTTAAGTAAGCTTGTAAGATAAAACAAGCATTAAAGAAGCATGGAAGCATTCAAGCTAAAACATATGGATGCATATGATCATGAAATACAATGCACTAAGGTAAATGCACAACATCATCCATCAAGAGGTTGCCTAATTACAAAATAAGGCTCAAATCACATGGCAGCCAAATCATGCAATTCAAAAAGAGTTACAAGCGCGAAGGCAATTCTCATCACTTGGTATTCTTAAAAGGTAAGCATGAAAAACTCAAAACCAAGTAGCAAAATATAACCTCAATTAAATAGTCCAACAAAGATTATCGAAAAACATTCATGCTAAAATAGCATTTAGGCAATAAGGGGCAGCAATGTATAGTAAACAAGATCAATAAGCCAACACTTATAATGAAAATGGAGAAAATAAAATGAAAACTAAACTAAAGCTATCTAACAAACTAACTAACTAACTAATTAACTAACTAAAATAAATGGTTATCCATGGTGTTTGGAAGTGTTGGATGAAGGGTAGGAGAGAGAAAGAAGAAAGGAGGAGGAAAGAAATGGAAAGAGGAGAAGAAAAGAAGTGGATTGAAGGAAGGGCATCCACGCGTACGCATGCATGGCGCGCGCGCGCGGATGGCTTATTTCGAGAGTGACGCGTACGCGTCATGTGCGCGTGCGCGTGAGTGGGGTTGTGCCAAAGGCACAACGTAGGCGCAGCGCAGGCATAACTCTCTGGAAAATGTATGGAATGTGGAACTTCTCAATCCACGCGTACGCGTGGTTGACGCGCGCACGTGGATGGTCGAAAATGCTTGATGCACGCGTACGCGCGCAGTGCGCGTACGCGTGGATGGTGCTCTATTTTTCAAAAAATTTTGCTATGTTTTGCACCAATCCAAGCATTCCAAACCTTCAAACAGCTACCAAAACACCCTAAAACCTTATTTAACATGATAAAATGCTAATTAAACTCAACAAACTAATCAAAACATGAATTTAAACTACTTTTACCAATGTGTACAAAAAGGAAAATGAAAAGAAGTTACCATGGTGGGTTGCCTCCTACCTAGTACTTTTGTTTATTGTCCTTAAGTTGGACTTATGGGGAGCTCCTCATCAAGGTGGCTTGTGCTTGTATTCATCTTGGAACTCCCACCAATGCTTGGTTCTCCATTATGCCCCAAGATTTCTTATGGATTGATCCAAGTATTGATGGAGTTCTTCACAAGCTTGGGGCTCCCAAAGTTGATCCTCTTCTTGTAATCAGGGATCCCACACTTTGTTTTCACACCCGTCTTGAGGTTGATCATCATTATTAGTCCATCCGGGTGGTGAACAAGATGAATTCTCTATGAAGTGCCCAACAATCCTCCTAGACCCATCTATTTGAGCACTATTCCCACCTTTGTATTCAACTCTTGAAGTATCAACCAAAATAAGCCTTGATTTGCAACGCCAACCACGAAACATCTTTCACTTACGCTTCATCCCACAAAGAATCCTAAGTTGACCATTCGTTTCAAGCAAGCCATACTCAAGTAGTATAATAAAGCTAATAGAAATGAATTTTACCCACTTAAGTGAAAGAGTAGATGGCAACCTAGGCAAAGATGCTTCAAAAGATCTTAACAAAGCATAACCAATCCACGTTCTTCTATTTCTAGGGACTTCCACCTCTTCACAAGATCTCTTCATCTCAATCCTTTGTTCAACAATTTTATCTAAACCTTTTCCTTTACTCAAATCATAATATGGAGGGTGAAAAAAATTTACCTCCTCAACGCTTTCAAATCCAACCGGAGAAGGTTCTTCATGCTCAAAGGATTCTTCACCACTAAGACTTGATGCTTGATCTTCATCACCAAGGGAACTCAATTCTTTCTCTATCCCATCCAAGTCTTCATATGGAATATGCCTTGGAAGGTGTGCACTTTCCTCCCTAGCATCAATTTCAATCATCTTGGAGGGATTTTCTTCAACTCTATGCTCCCATGGAGGCTCCGCATCTCCTAAGTCTTCTACCACTTCTTCCGTGTCTTCAACAATTAAAGCTTCCTCCAATTGTTCCAATACAAAGCAACTTCCTTCATTTCCCACTGGATTTTCCAATCTCTCCTTCATGCTATGTTCGTCATTTAATTCTCCACATGTAGCCATGGGAGTTCCTTGAGTATTTAAGCATTGGGAGGCTAATTGATTTGTTACCGCATCCAAAGTGGCACTTGTTGCACAACACACTCCATGGTTGCTTGAAATTGATCCAATGCTTCCTTGAGACAATCCCTTGACTCTTGTTCCTCTTGGATAATATGATTAGGATCATGTGGCTCTTGGATCAATGGATATGAGTATTCTTCCATGAAAGGTTGTGGTGGAAAGTAGTATTCATCTTGTGGTTGAAAATTTTCATATATTGGAGGTGGTTCATCTTGGTAATAATGTGGAGGAGGTGGCTCTTGAAAATATTGATGTTGGAATGGTGGTGGCTCTATATGTGGTTCATATGGCTCATATGGTTGTTGGTATGATAGATATGGATTAGGGTCACATGAAGGTGGTTGGTAAGAAGGGGCTTGTGAGTATGGTTGAGAGTTATGTTGAGGATATGGTTCATAGACATATGGTGGTGGTTCTTGAAAGTCACAAGGTGATTCACCATAGCCATTGGATTGATATGCATCATAGAATGGCTCTTCTTCATAGTGCATTAGTGGAGGTTGTTTCCAAGAGGATTGATCATATGCATATGGCTCCTCCCACCTTTGGTTATCCCATCCTTGATACACATTTTCATTGAAGCTCTCATTACCTACAACATAGTTGTAAGTACACTCATAGCCAAAGTGAGAATTCATAATGAAAAGAGAAAAGGAAAATAAAATGGAATGAGAAACAAGGAAAACCAAATCCAAAGACTAGAAAATACTAACAAAAGGCAAAAATCAAGCTATACACAATATTCACATATATACAATAACCAATAACATAACACCATTGCAACTCCCCGGCAACGGCGCCATTTTGATAATTAGATTTTTGATGGTTTAGAATTTCACAAATGAATTCCCGTTGCAAGTATAGTTCCTAAACCAAACAATAATCTTTTCATACAAAAAGTTGTTTGTCACTAGTAATAAACCCCTAAATTTATAAACCGAAGTATTGGAACCTCGGGTCGTTCTCCCTAGGAATTACAATAAAGTGTCTTGTTATTGGTTGTGAGTTATTTTTGGGGTTTTGGGATTTTAGACAAGAATTATAAATGGCAAAGGAAATAAACTAACAACTAACAAAGCTCTTGGCAAGATATGAGTACTAGAAGTCCTATCCTAGTTATCCTCCTCAATTGTGATAACAAATTGTCCATTACTCCCACTTAGTTAACCTCTAACCATGGAGGAAAGTCAAGTGGATGAATCAATTTGATTCCTCAAGTCCTAATCAACTCCTAAAGGAAAGACTAGCTTTAGAGGCATTCAAATCAATTAGCAACTTCTAATTATCAATCAACAAAGGAATTAGATAACTCAAGAGTCACTAATTACTCTACCTAGGCCAAGAGGAACAAAACCTACACTAAGTTCCAACCAAGCATTTCATCAAACACTTGGAAGGCATAAAAGAAAAGCATAGTAAAATCATAACAAGAATAGAATCTAACAACAATTATTGCAAGGAATTAA
>NC_029778.3:57208209-57211270 GCF_000817695.3 Arachis duranensis
AGGTGATTGGTGAAGAGAATATAGGGAAGAGGATAGGATTTGATAGGTGAGTAGTGTTTTGGGTAGAGTGTTATAGAGATGTGTGAGGGGGAGAGAGAGAGAGAGAGAGGTGGGATAGGTAGGGATCCTGTGGGGTCCACAGATCCTGAGGTGTCAAGGATTTCTCATCCCTGCACCATTTAAGTGTGTAAACGCCCTCTCTATGCAATACTAGCGTTTAACGCCAGACTGCTGCTTGTTTCTGGCGTTGAACGCCAGCTTTTATACCTTTTCTGCCGTTTAACGCCAAGCTGTAGCCTATTTCTGGTGTTAAACACCAGCTTTTATACCTTTTCTGGCATTTAACGCCAAGCTGTAGCCTGTTTCTGGCGTTAAACGCCAGTCTGGTGCTTCTTTCTGGCGTTAAACGCCCAGAATGGTGCCAGACTGGGCGTTTAACGCCCATTCTGCTACTCTTACTGGCGTTTAGATGCCAGTAAGCTCATCCTCCATGGTGTGCTATTTCTAATGCTGTTTTTTATTTTGCTTTGATTTTTGCAGTTGTTTTTGTGACTCCACATGATCATCAACCTAAAGAAAACATAAAATAATAATGGAAAATGGAATTTTAACATAGATAAATAAAAATTGGGGTGCCTCCCAATAAGTGCTTCTTTAATGTCAATAGCTTGACAGTAGGCTCTCATGGAGCCTCACAGATAATCAGAGCATGGTTGTGGCCTCTTGATGAGCGGATAATTTATACGCTTTTTGGCATTGTTTTTAGGTAGTTTTTAGTAGGATCTAGCTACTTTTAGGGATGTTTTTATTAGTTTTTATGCAAAATTCACATTTTTGGACTTTACTATGAGTTTGTGTGTTTTTCTGTGATTTCAGGTAATTTCTGGCTGAAATTGAGGGACCTAAGCAAAAATTTGATTCAGGCTGAAAAAGGATTGCTGATGCTGTTGGATTCTGACCTCCCTGCACTCGAGATGGATTTTCTGGAGCTACATAACTCTAAATGGTGCGCTCTTAATGGCGTTGGAAAGTAAACATTCAGAGCTTTCCAGCAATATATAATAGTCCATACTTTATTCGAATCAAGACGATGTAAACTAGCGTTCAACACCAGTTCCATGCTGCATTCTGGAGTAAAACGCCAGAAACACGTCACGAACAATAAAAATAATTTTCGAAAAATAAGAAAAATACAAAAAAAATTTAATAAAATCATAAAAATAAAAAATATTTTGTGTTTCTTGTTTGAGTCTAGTGTCAATTTTTAAGTTTGGTGTCAATTGCATGTTCATCTTTTTCTTGCATTTTTCGAAAATTCATGCATGTGTTCTTCATGATCTTCAAGTTGTTCTTGATAAGTCCTCTTGTTTGATCTTTATGTTTTCTTGTTTTGTGTCTTTTGTTGTTTTTCATATGCATTTTTGAATTCTTAGTGTCTAAGCATGAAAAATTTCTAAGTTTGGTGTCTTACATGTTTTTCTTTTCTTGAAAATTTTCAAAAATAAGTCTTGATGTTCATCTTGATTTTCAAAGTGTTCTTGGTATTCATCTTGACATTCATAGTGTTCTTGCATGCATCATGAGTTTTGATCCAAAATTTTCATGTTTTGGGTCATTTTTTATGCTTTTCTCTCTCATCATTAAAAATTCAATCATTTTTATGTTTTCCTTATTTCTCTCAAAATTTCGAAAATTTGAGTTGACTTAATCAAAAAAATTTTAAAACTTAGCTATTTCTTATAAGTCAAGTCAAATTTTCAATTTTAAAAATCCTATCTTTTCAAAATCTTTTTCAAAAATCAAATCTTTTTCATTTTTTATTATTTTCGAAAATTTTTAAAATTTTATTTTCAAAAGCTTTTTCTTATCTTTATTTCAAAATTTCGAAACCTTTATAACAATTAATGTGATTGATTCAAAAATTTGAAGTTTGTTACTTTCTTGTTAAGAAAGTTCAATCTTTAAATTCTAGAGTCATATCTTTTAGTTTCTTGTTAGTCAAGTAATCAATTTTAATTTTAAAAATCAAATCTTTTCCAAAATATCTTTTTCAATCATATCTTTTCAAAATATCTTTTTAAAATTATATCTTTTTCAAAATTGATTTCAAAAATCTTTTCTAATTTCTTATTTTTTATAAAATTAATTTTTTCAAATCTTTTTCAACTAACTAATTGACTTTTTTCTTGTTTCTTATCTTTTTCAAAACCACCTAACTACTTTTCTCTCTCTAATTTTCGAAAATTACCTCCCATATTTTTCAAAATTCTTTTAATTAACTAATTGTTTCAAATTTTAATTTTAATTTTATTTCTTATCTTAATTTTCAAAAATCACTAACCCTTTTTCATAATTTATTTTCGAATTTCTCCCTCTCTCATCTCCTTCTATTTATTTATCTACTAACACTTCTCTTCCACTCAAGAATTCGAACCCACTCTCTTCCCCCTTGTGTTTGGATTCTTACCTTTTCACTTCTTCTATTCTTTTCTTCTTCTACTAATATAAAGGAATCTTTTTACTGTGGTAAAGAGGATTCCTATTATTATTTTCTGTTCCCTTCTTTTTCATATGAGCAGGAGCAAGGACAAGAATACTCTTGTTGAAGCAGATCTTGAACCTGAAAGGACTTTGAAGAGAAAACTAAGAGAAGCTAAATTACAACAATCTAGAGACAACCTTACAGAAATTTTCGAAAAGGAAGAGGAGATGGCAGCCGAAAATAATAATGCAAGGAGGATGCTTGGTGACTATACTACACCTACTTCTAAATTTGATGGAAGAAGCATCTCAATCCCTTCCATTGGAGCAAACAATTTTGAGCTGAAGCCTCAACTAGTTGCTCTAATGCAACAGAACTGCAAGTTTTATGGACTTCCATCAGAAGATCCATACCAGTTTTTAACTGAGTTCTTGTAGATCTGTGAGAATGTTAAGACTAATAGAGTAGATCCTGAAGTCTACAGGCTCATGCTTTTCCTTTTTGCTGTAAGAGATAGAGCTAGAACATGGTTGGACTCACAACCTAAAGATAGCCTGGACTCTTGGGATAAGCTGGTCA
>NC_029778.3:57211382-57264597 GCF_000817695.3 Arachis duranensis
TAAAGAAAATGCCTGCAGAAGCTCAAGAACTCATTGATATGGTTGCAAATAACCAATTCATGTACACTTCTGAGAGGAATCCTAAGAGTAATGAGATACCTCAAAGGAAGGGAGTTCTTGAAATTGATGCTCTGAATGCCATATTGGCTCAGAACAAAATGTTGACTCAGCAAGTCAACATGATTTCTCAAAGTCTGAATGGATGGCAAAATACATCCAACAGTACTAAAGAGGCATCTTCTGAAGAAGAAGCTTTTGACCCTGAGAATCCTACAATAGCAGAGGTGAATTACATGGGTGAACCTTATGGGAACACCTATAATTCCTCATGGAGAAATCATCCAAATTTCTCATGGAAGGATCAACAAAAGCCTCAACAAGTCTTTAATAATGGTGGAAGAAACAGGCTCAGCAATAGCAAGCCTTTTCCATCATCTTCTCAGCAACAGACAGAGAATTCTGACCAAAGCTCCTCTAGCTTAGCAAACATAGTCTCTGATCTGTCTAAGGCCACTTTAAGTTTCATGAGTGAAACAAGGTCCTCCATCAGAAATTTGGAGGCACAAGTGGGCTAGCTGAGTAAGAAAGTCACTGAAATTCCTCTTAGTACTCTCCCAAGCAATACTGAAGAGAATCCAAAAAGAGAGTGCAAGGCCATTGACATAATCAAAATGGCCGAACCTAGAGAGGAAGGGGAGGACGTGAATCCCAATGAGGAAGACCTCATGGGACGTTTTCCAGACAAGAAGGAGTTCCCTATTGAGGACCTAAAGGAATCTGAGGCTCATATAGAGACCATAGAGATTCCATTGAACCTCCTTCTGCCATTCATGAGCTCTAAGAACTATTCTTCCTCTGAAGAGGATGAAGATGTAACTAGAGAGCAAGTTGCTCAATATCTAGGAGCCATCATGAAGCTGAATGCCAAGTTGTTTGGTAATGAGACTTGGGAAGATGCACCTCCCTTGCTCATTACTGAACTAGATACATGGGTTCAGCAAACTTTACCTCAAAAGAAACAAGATCCTGGTAAATTTTTAATACCATGTACCATAGGCACCATGACCTTTGAGAAGGCTCTGTGTGACCTAGGGTCAGGCATAAATCTTATGCCACTCTCTGTAATGGAGAAGCTGGGGATCTTTGAGGTACAGGCTGCCACATTCTCATTAGAGATGGCAGACAAGTCAATAAGACAAGCTTATGGAATGGTAGAGGACGTGTTAGTAAAGGTTAAAGGCATTTACATCCCTGCTGATTTCATAATCTTAGACACTAGGAAGGAGGAGGATGAATGAATCATCCTTGGAAGACCCTTCCTAGCCGCAGCAAGAGCTGTGATTAATGTTGACAGAGGAGAGCTAGTCCTTCAATTGAATGGGGACTACCTGGTGTTTAAAGCTTAAGGATCTTCCTCTGCAACCATGGAGAGGAAGCATGAAAAGCTTCTCTCAATACAGAGTCAAAAAGAGCCCCCACAATCAAACTCTAAGTTTGGTGTTGGGAGGCCACACCCAAACTCTAAGTTTGGTGTACCAAACTCTAAGTTTGGTGTTGAGAAACCCCCACATCCAAACTCTAAGTTTGATGTTGAAGGTCTACAATATTGACCTGATCACCTGTGAAGCTATATGAGAGCTCACTATCAAGCTATTAACATTAAAGAAGCACTTATTGGGAGGCAACCCAATTTTTATTTATTTATATTTATATTGTTCTTTTATATTTTATTAGGTTCATGATCATGTGGAGTCACAAAATAATTGCAAAAATTAAAAATAGAATCAAAAATAGCAGAAGAAACAGCACACCCTGGAGGAAGAGCTTACTGGCGTTTAAATGCAGTAAGGAGCATCTAGCTGGCGTTCAACACCAGAACAGATCATGAATCTGGCGTTGAATGCCAGAAACATGCAGCAGTCTGGCGTTTAAATGCCAGGATTGCACCCTGAGAAAAGCTGGCGTTTAACGCCAGCAATAAGCATCAAGCTGGCATTAAACGCCAGAAGCATGCTACATCTGGGTGTTTAACGCCAGAAACAAGCATCAGCCTGGCGTTGAACAACAGGATTGCATGCAGAGGGTATTTTACATGCCTAATTGGTGCAGGGATGATAAATCCTTGACACCTCAGGATCTGTGGACCCCACAGGATCCCCACCTACCTTCAAATTCAAAATCTCTTTCCCACCCAAACCAACCCCACATCTCTCCCTCTCCTCCATATCTTCTTCTTCTTCCTCTATTCTTTCTTCTTTTGCTTGAGGGCAAGCAACATTCTAAGTTTGGTGTGGTAAAAGCATAGCTTTTTTGTTTTTCCATAACCATTTATGGCACCTAAGGCCGAAGAAACCTCTAGAAAGAGGAAAGGGAAGACAAAAGCTTCCACCTCCGAGTCATGGGAGATGGAGAGATTCATCTCAAGGGTTTATAGCTCAGTAATAGAGCATTTGACTGCACATCAAGAGAGCCCGCTCATGGACCTCAACAAGAGCATGAGAAATTCCCTCATCAAGAAATCCCTAAGATACCTCAAGGGATATATTTTCCTCCATACAACTATTGGGAGCAACTAAGAATAGGAGCACCAAAATCACTAGGGATCAAGCAACAGAGGCAAGGAAGAGACATAGAGGAGCTCAAAAGCACCATTGGTTATTCAAGAGAAAGACGCCACCCATACTAAGGTGGACTCATTCCTTAACTTCCTTGTTCTTATCTCTCTGTTTTTTCGGTTTTTGAACTTCATGTTTGTCTATGTTTGTGTCTTTATTACATGATCATTAGTGTCTAGAGTCTATGTCTTAAGGCTATGAATAATTCCATGAATCCTTCACCTTTCTTAAATGAAAAATGTTTTTAATACAAAAGAACAAGAAGTACATGAGTTTCGAAATTGTCCTTGAAATTAGTTTAATTATATTGATGTGGTGACAATACTTTTTGTTCTCTGAATGAATGCTTGAATAGTGCATATTTTTTATCTTGTTGTTTATGAATGTTAAAATTGTTGGCTCTTGAAAGAATGATAAACAAGAGAAACGTTATTGATGATCTGAAAAATCATAAAATTGATTCTTGAAGCAAGAAAAAGCAGTGAAGAACAAAGCTTGCGGAAAAAAAAAGAAAAAATAATAAAAAGAAAAAGAAAAAGCAAGTAGAAAAAGCCAATAGCCCTTAAAACCAAAAGGCAAGGGTAAAAAGGATCCAACGCTTTGAGCATCAATGGATAGGAGGGCCCAAGGAAATAAAATCCAGGCCTAAGTGGCTAAATCAAGCTATCCCTAACCATGTGCTTGTGGCATGCAGGTCCAAGTGAAAAGCTTGAGACTGAGTGGTTAAAGTCGTGATCCAAAACAAAAAGAGTGTGCTTAAGAGCTCTGGACACCTCTAACTGGGGACTTTATCAAATCTGAGTCACAATCTGAAAAGGTTCACCCAGTCATGTGTCTGTGGCATTTATGTATCCGGTGGTAATACTGGAAATCAAAGTGCTTAGGGCCACGGCCAAGACTCATAAAAGTAGCTGTGTTCGAGAATCAACATACTTAACTAGGAGAATCAATAACATTATCTGAACTCTAAATTCCTATGGATGCCAATCATTCTAAACTTCAAAGGATAAAGTGAGATGCCAAAACTGTTCAGAAGCAAAAAGCTACAAGTCCCGCTCATCTAAATAGAACTAATATTCATTGATATTTTGGTATTTATAGTATATTCTCTTCTTTTTATCCTATTTTATTTTCAGTTGCTTGGGGACAAGCAACAATTTAACTTTGGTGTTGTGATGAGCGGATAATTTATACGCTTTTTGGCATTATTTTTAGGTAGTTTTTAGTAGGATCTAGCTACTTTTAGGGATGTTTTTATTAGTTTTTATGAAAAATTTATATTTCTGGACTTTACTATGAGTTTGTGTGTTTTTCTATGATTTCAGGTAATTTCTGGCTGAAATTGAGTGACCTGAGCAAAAATCTGATTCAGGCTGAAAAAGGACTGCTGATGCTGTTGGATTCTGACCTTCCTGAACTCGAGATAGATTTTCTAGAGCTACAGAACTCCAAATGTCACGCTCTCAACGGCGTTGGAAATTAGACATCCAGAGCTTTCCAGAAATATATAATAGTTCATACTTTATTCGAATAAAGACGACACAAACTGGCGTTCAATGCCAGTTCCATGCTGCATTCTAGAGTAAAACGCCAGAAACACGTCACGAACCAGAGTTAAATGCCAAAAATACGTTACAACTTGGCGTTTAACCCCAAGAGAAGCCTCTGCACGTGTAAAGCTCAAGCTCAGCCCAAGCACACACCAAAGTGGGCCCCAAAAGTAGATTTCTGCACTTAGACTTATTTCTGTAAACCCTAGTAGCTAGTCTAGTATAAATAGGACTTTTTACTATTGTAATCTAATGAGGGTATCTAGTCCTTTTCCCCATATTTCGAATTCATATGCCATTTGTGGGGGCTGGCCATTCGGCCATGCCTGGACCACCATCACTTATGTATTTTCAACGGTGGAGTTTCTACACACCATAGATTAAGGGTATGAAGCTCTGTTGTACCTCAAGTTTTAATGCAATTACTACTATTTTCTATTTAATTCAGCTTATTCTTATTCCAAGATATTCGTTGCACTTCAACATGATGAATGTGATGATCCGTGACACTCATCATCATTCTCACCTATGAACGCGTGACTGACAACCACTTCCGTTCTACCTTAGACCGAGCGTGTATCTCTTGGATTCCTTAATCAGAATCTTCGTGGTATAAGCTAGAATTATTGGCGGCCATTCTTCAGAATCTGGAAAGTCTAAACCTTGTTTGTGGTATTCTGAGTAGGATTCAAGGATTGAATGACTGTGACGAGCTTCAAACTCGCGATTGTTGGGCGTGATGACAAACGTAAAAGAATCAATGGATTCTATTCCGACATGATCGAGAACCGACATATGATTAGTCGTGCTATGACAGAGCATTTGGACCATTTTTACTGAGAGGATGGGATGTAACCATTGACAGCAGTGATGCCCTACATACAGCTTGCCATGGAAAGGAGTATGAAGGATTGAAAGTAAGAAGGCAGTATATTGTAGAGGTTCAACAAGGACAAAGCATCTCCATACACTTATCTGAAATTCCCGCCAATGATTTACATAAGTATTTCTATATTTATTTTATGCTTTATTTATTATTAAATTTCGAAAACCATTATAACCATTTGAATCTGCCTAAATGAGATTTATAAGATGACCCTAGCTTGCTTCATACCAACAATCTACGTGGGATCGACCCTTACTCACGTAAGGTATTTCTTGGACGACCCAGTGCACTTGCTGGTTAGTTGTGCGAAGTTGTGACAAAGTGTGATTCACGTTTGAGAGCGCTACCAAGTCTTTGGCGCCATTGTTGATGATCACAATTTCGTGCACCACCTCTCAACACCAAACTTAGAGTTTGGTTGTGGCCTCTCAACACCAAACTTAGAGTTTGGTTGTGGCCTCCCAACACCAAACTTAGAGTTTGAATGTGGGGGCTTTGTTTGACTCTGTATTGAGAGAAGCTTTTCATACTTCTTCTCCATGTGTACAGAAGGAGAACCTTGAGTCTTGAATACAAGGTAGTCCTCATTCAATTGAAGAACCAACTCTCCTCTGTCAACATCAATCACATGTAATGGCCTTCAACCTTTACTAGCACATCCTCTACTAGTCCATAAGCCCATTTCATTGATTTGTCTGCCATCTCTAGTGAGATTCTTGCAGCCTGCACCTCAAAGATTCCTAGTTTCTCCATTACAAAGAGTGGCATGAGGTTAATTCTTGACCCCAGGTCACACAGAGCCTTTTCAAAGGTCATGGTGCCTATGGTACAGGGTATTAAGAATTTACCAGGGTCCTATTTCTTTTGAGGTAAAGTTTGCTGAACCCAGGTATTCAGTTCATTAATGAGTAATGGAGGTTCATCCTCCCAAGTCTCATTACCAAATAGCTTGGCATTCAGCTTCATGATTGCTCTTAAATACTGGGCAACTTGCCCTTCAGCAATGTCTTCATCTTCTTCAGAAGATGAATAGTCATTAGAGCTCATGATTGGTAAAAGAAAGTTCAAAGGAATCTCTATGGTTTCTGTATGAGCCTCAGATTCTTTTGGTTCCTCATTAGGGTACTCCTTAATGGCCAGTGGATGTTCCTTGAGGTCTTCCTCACTGGGAATCACTGCCTTTTCACTCTCTTCAGGTTCGGCCATGTTGGTCACAGTTATGGTCTTGCACTCTCTTTTGGGATTCTCTTCTGTATTGCTTGGGAGAGTGCTAGGAGGAGTTTCAGTAAACCTTTTACTCAGCTGGCCCACTTGTGCCTCTAATTTTTTGATGGAGGACCTTGTTTTATTCATGAAACTGAGAGTGGCCTTAGATAGATCAGAGACTATATTTGCTAAGCTAGATGGGTTCTGCTCAAAATTCTCTATCTGTTGTTGAGAGGATGATGGAAAAGGCTTGCCATTGCTAAACCTATTTCTTCCACCATTATTATTGTTAAAGCCTTGTTGAGGCTTTTGTTGATCCTTCCATGAGAAATTTGGATGATTTCTCCATGATGGATTATAGGTGTTTCCATAGGCTTCACCCATGTAATTCACCTCTGCCATTGCAGAGTTCTCAGGATCATAAAGTTCTTCTTCAGAAGATGCTTCTTTAGTACTATTGGATGCATCTTGCAATCCATTCAGACTCTGAGAAATCATATTGACTTGCTGAGTCAATATTTTGTTCTGAGCTAATATGGCATTCAGAGTATCAATTTCAAGAACTCCCTTCTTCTGAGGCGTCCCATTATTCACAGGATTCCTTTCAGAGGTGTACATGAATTGGTTATTTGCAACCATTTCAATGAGTTTCTGAGCTTCTGCAGGCGTTTTCTTCAGGTGAATAGATCCACCTGCAGAATGGTCCAATGACATCTTAGACAATTCAGACAGACCATCATAGAATATATCCAAGATGGTCCATTCTGAGAGCATGTCAGAACTCAGAAGGACACTTTTTGGTCAGTTGCTTGTATCTTTTCCAAGCTTCATAGAGGGATTCACCTTCTTTCTACCTGAAGGTTTGAACATCCACTCTAAGCTTGCTCAGCTTTTGAGGAGGAAAGAATTTGGTTAAGAAAGCCGTAACCAGCTTATCCCAAAAGTTCAGGCTATCTATAGGTTGAGAGTCTAACCATATTCTAGCTCTGTCTCTTACAGCAAAAGAGAAAAGCATAAGCTTGTAGACCTCGGGATAAACTACATTGGTCTTAACAGTATCACATATCTACAAGAATTCAGTTAAGAATTGAAAAGGATCTTCTTATGAAAGTCCATAAAACTTGCAATTCTATTGCATTAGAAAAACTAATTGAGGCTTAAGCTCAAAATTGTTTGCTCCAATGGTAGGGATTGAGATGCTTCTTCCATGGAAGTTGGAAGTTAGTGTAGTAAAATCACCAAGCACCTTCCTTAAATTGTTATTGTTGTTGGGTTCGGCCATTACTTCTTTTTCAAGATTCTCTGTAAGGTTTCCTCTAGATTGTTGTGCTTTAGCTTCTCTTAGCTCTTTTTTAGAGTCCTTTCAAGTTCAGGGTCAGCTTCAACAAGAATGATCTTGTCCTTGCTCCTGCTCATATGAAAAAGAAGATGACAGAAAAGAAGAGGAATCCTCTATGTCACAGTATAGAGATTCCTTTATGTGAGTAGAAGAGAAAAAGAATAGAGGAGGAAAAATTCGAACACAGAGAGAGAAGAGAAGAGGGTTCAAATTATGAGTAGAAGAGAAGTGTTAGTAGATAAATAAAATAATTAGAAAGAGGTGAGAGAGAGAAATTCAAAAATTATTTTGAAAAATGGGTTAGCAATTTTCGAAAAAGTTTGAAGAGATAAAATTAGAATTTAAATCAATTAGTTAATTAAAAAGATTTTTGAAAAAGTGGTTAGTAATTTTCAAAAATTGGAGGTTCAAAAGTGGTTAGGTGGTTTTGAAAAAGATAAGAAATAGTAACTAGAAAAAAGATTTGAAAATCAATTTTAAAAAGATAAGAAGTTAGAAAAAGATTTTGAAATTAAAGTTTGAAAATATATGATTTGAAAAAGATTTGATTGAAAAAGATATGTTTGAAAAGATATGATTGAAGAAGAAATTACAAAGATTTGATTTTTGAAATTAAAGTTGATGACTTGGCTAACAAGAAATCAAAAGATATGATTCTAAAATTTAAAGTTTGAATCTTTCTTAACAAGAAAGTAACAAACTTGAAATTTTTGAATCAAAACATTAATTGTTAGTATTAATTTCGAAAAATATGAGGTAAAAATCGGAAAAAGATTTTGAAAATTTTTGAAAAAGATTTTTGAAAATTTTCAAAAAATAAAGGAAAAAAATGAAAAAGATTTGATTTTGAAAAAAATTTTGAAAAGATAAATTTTTGAAATTGAAATTTTGACTTGACTAACAAGAAACAACTTATTTTAAAATTTTTTTACTAAGTCAACCCAAAGATTTCAAAATTTATGAGTGAAATAAGGAAAATATATTTTTTGATTTTTTGAATTTAATGAGGAAAGAGAAAAACTACAAAATGACTCAACACATAAAAATTTTAGATTAAAACAAATGATGCATGCAAGAACACTATGAATGTCAAGATGAACACCAAGAACACTTTGAAGATCATGATGAACATCAAGAACTTATTTTTGAAAACTTTTCAAGAAAAGAAAAACATGCAAGACACCAAACTTAGAGATTTTTCATGTTTAGACACTATGAATTCAAAAATGCATATGAAAAACAACAAAAGATACAAAACAAAAAAATTATGAAGATTAAACAAGGAGACTCATTAAGAACAACTTGATGATCATGAAGAATGCAATGCATGAATTTTCGAAAAAAAAAATTTTTAGAAAAATTAAAACATGCAATTGACACCAAACTTAAAAATTGACACTAGACTCAAACAAGAAACACGAAATATTTTTGATTTTATGATTTTATGATTTTTTTTGTATTTTTTTCGAAAATTATTTTGAAAAAGAAAATAAGAAACTCAAAATTTTTAATAAGAATTCCAGGAATCATGCAATGTTAGTCTAAAGCTTTAGTCTAAATAGATTAGACATGGCTAGCCAAGCTTCAGCAAGACATTACATACAACAACCAAATTGATGGGAATCAACTAGCTCCTGTGATGATAAAAGCATCATCTGAAACTCTAGAATTCATTCTTAAAAATTCTGAAGAACAAAATAAAAAGAAAATTACCTAATCTAAGCAACAAGATGAACCGTCAGTTTTCCAAACTCGAACAATTCCCAGCAACGGCGCCAAAAACTTGGTGCACGAAATTGTGATCTCTGACAATGGCACCAAAAGCTTGGTACACGCGATCATAATCTCAACACTTTCCTCACAGATCTACACAACTAACCAGCAAGTGCACTGGGTGGTCCAAGTAATACCTTACGTGAGTAAGAGTCGATCCCACGGAGATTGTCGGCTTGAAGCAAGCTATGATCATCTTGTAAATCTCAGTCAGGCATATTCAAATGGTTATGAAGCTTTGATAATTAAGAGATAAATAAACATAAAATAAAGATAGATATACTTATGTAATTCATTGGTGGGAATTTCAGATAAGCGTATGGAGATGCATTATTCCTTCTGAATCTCTGCTTTTCTACTGTCTTCATTCAATCATTCATACTCTTTTCCATGGCAGCTGTATGTTGGGGATCACCATTGTCAATGGCTACCTCCCGTCCTCTCAAAGAAAATGGTCCTCTACGGTTTCTGTACGGCTAATTAACTGTCAGATTTCTCGTCTCAGATGAAAAATACCAGGCACAACTACCGCATGGCTAATCAGCTGTTGGTTCTCGATCGTGTTGGAATAAGATCCAATAATCCTTTTGTGCACTATCACTGCACCCCACAGTCGCGAGTTTGAAGCTCGTCACAGTCATCCCATCCTAGATCCTACTCGGAATACCACAGACAAGGTTTAGACTTTCCGGATCTCAGGAATGCTGCCAATTGTTTCTAGCCTATACCACGAAAGTTCTAATCTCAGATTCAGATGCCCCATTGTCAGAGGGGAAACGATGTGAATCGTTGATTAGAGTCCCAAGAGATATGCATTCAAGCTTGTTTTCATGTAGAACGGAAGTGTTTGTCAGGCACGTGTTCATAAGTGAGAATGGTGATGAGTGTCACATAATCATCACATTCATCATGTTCTTGTGTGCGAATGAATATCTTAGAATAAGAATAAGCTTGAATTGAAAAGAAGAACAATAGTACTTTGCATTAATACTCGAGGAACAGCAGAGCTCCACACCTTAATCTTTGGTGTGTAGAAACTCCACCGTTGAAAATACATAAGAACAAGGTCTAGGCATGGCCAAATGGCCAACCTCCATAAAAGTCTAAGACAGCATAAAACTGATCAAAGATGATCTGAGGATAATCCAAAGATGAAAATACAATAGTAAAAGGTCCTATTTATAATGAACTAGTAGCCTAGGATTTACAAAAATAAGTAAATGATGCAGAAATCCACTTTCGGGGCCCACTTGGTGTGTGCTTGGGCTGAGCATTAAAGCTTTTTCGTGCTTAGGCTGTTCCTGGAATTAAACGCCAGCTTTGGTGCCAGTTTGGGCGTTTTAACTCCAATTCTGGTGCCAGTTTGGGCGTTTTACGCCAAAATTTTTATGCTGAATTGAAATGCCAGTTTGGGCCATCAAATCTCGGGCAAAGTATGAACTATTATACGTTGCTGGAAAGCCCAAGATGTCTAATTTCCAACGCAATTGAAAGCACGCTGATTGGGCTTTTGTAGCTCCAGAAAATTCATTTCGAGTGCAGGGAGGTCAGAATCCAATAGCATCTGCAGTCCTTTTTCAGCCTCTGAATCAGATTTTTGCTCAGGTCCCTCAATTTCAGCCAAAAAATACCTGAAATCACAGAAAAACAACTCATAGTAAAGTCCAGAAATATGATTTTTGCATAAAAACTAATAATTATATACTAAAAACTAACTAAATCATACTAAAAACTACCTAAAAACAATGCCAAAAAGCGTATAAATTATCCGCTCATCAACGGCTTAACCTCCGTGAGCTGCGGCTAGATCTTTATACTATTATGCTCTTATATATCTATATAGGTCTTGATATCTACATGTATATCTTGTGCCTTAAGTTTGTAGCTTCGTGTAGCTTTATAATTGTCGTAACCTTTGATTAACCCTTGCTTTATGACGCGAGGTAAGGCTTAGGGTAGTTAGGGTGTTACAGTGCACGGCTTCTTGCCTCCTAGTGATGACGTCCCTCGACAACAACCACTACAAACGGCGACGGAGCTTCTCTGACCATCAAGACCTGAACGGCGACAACGACTGCTTCTGCCATTAGTCTTTTTCTTCTTCTCTTCTCTGACCGCTGCTCACGCTCAGGTAAATAATTAATGTTTTGAATTTCAAATTAAGGATTTGATTATTGGATATTCTGATTAGGGATTTGATTATTGAAATTTTTTATTAGTGATTTGATTATTGAAATTTCTGATTAGACTTTTGATTATTGGAATTTTTTATTAGAGATTTGATTATTAGAATTTTTGGTTAGAGATTTGATTATAGAAATTTCTTATTGGGGTTTTGATTATTGGTATTTTTTATTAGAGATTTGATTATTGAACTTTCTCATTAGGGTTTTGACTTTTGGAATTTTTTATTAGAGATTTTGATTATTGAAATTTATGATTAGGGATTTGATTATTGGAATTTCTATTAGGAATTTTGATTATTGTTCTGATTAAGTGTTTATTATTCTTCCTTTTTCATTATTTGATTATTGTTCTGATTAGGTGTTTATTTGTTCTAATCAGAATTTTGATTATTATTCTGACTCTTAATTATTGAAACTTCTGATTAGGTGCAACTTTGTTCTTCCTATTTAAGCATTTTGTTCTAATTATTACTCAACTTTCGATGTTTTGTTGATTATTGCTGAATTTATTCTTGATGTTGTTTGTTTAGGATATATGATAAACCACTATTTTATGGTTTATCTTATGCTCAATTGAGTGGTTTTTATCAAGCCTTTGCCCACTTATTCATATGATTTACATGGTTTTACATTCTCTTTCCTGATTTTGTGCTATGATTGAAAGCATGTTTCTTTAGTCTTAATTTAGTTAATTTTAAATCCTCTCTTATTATCATTCGGTACCTTGATATGTGTGTTAAGCGATTTCAAGAATTACAGGGCAAGAATAGCTTAGACGATGGAAAGGAAGCATGCAAAAGTGGAAGGAATACAAGAAGTTGAAGAAACTGCTAAGCTATCCAACCTGACCTCTTCGCACTCAAACGGTCATAACTTAAGCTATAGAGATCTAGGGGTGTCCATGGATCGGATCCGATCCGCATATCCGCGGTGTTTATCCGAATCCGATCCGAAAATTGCGGATATGGATCCGATCCGCAAGGCTTTCGGATCGGATCGGATCGGATCCGCACACTAATCGGATCGGATTGCGGATTTTGTGTTGGTATCCGCATATCCGCGTATCCGCAAAATTAAAGAAATAAATAAATAAATATTCTTTTTATGTTTTATTTCAAATAATAATTATCATATATGTTATATTATTTTAATTTATTATTTAAAAAAAGTATGTTTAATATTATTTTAAGAGTAAACATATTTAAAAGAATAGAAAAAATGAATTTTATTGATATTTTTTAATAAAAATAAGCCTTTAAAAATATTTTTGTGTTTTGCGGATATATCCGATATCCGATCCGATCCGATCCGCAAATGTGCGGATCGGATCCAACCTTAAAAGTTGCGGATATTGGATCCGATCCGATCTGATGATTTTAATGCGGATGGGATCGAATTTTTGGCCATATCCGATCCGATCCGATCCGCGGACACCCCTATAGAGATCCAAATGATGCAGTTCCACTTGCGTTGGAAAGCTAACGTCCGGGGCTTCGATTTGATATATAATTCGCCATAGTGGCCATACAGATAGGCGACGCGAACGCGCTCTTTACGCGGATGAGTCGCATCTGCGAATCTCATTCCACGCAAACGCGTGGATGACGCCTCCGCGTCACTTGGCCGCGACCTGTACGGACCAGAAAGCACTAGAAGTGACTTCTGGGCTATTTTTGACCCAGTTCTCGACCCAGAAAACACAGATTAGAGGCTGGGAGTGGAGCAGAATCAGATCATTCACTCATTACACACTTTTCATAATTTTAGATGTAGCTTTTAGATAGAGAGGTACAATTTTAGGTTTTAGATGTAGTTTTTAGAGAGAGAGGTTCTCTCCTCTCTCTTAGGATTTAGGATTAGGATTTCTTTTCACTTCAGGATTATTTCATCTTCATCTCAGGTTCAATGTTCTTCTATTTATTGTCTCTTTTATTTGTTTAATGACATCCATGTTATGATTTTCTTATTTAAATATAATTTGAGGTATTTTCAGATCTATGATTTGTTTCTTTTATTTATATAAATAATTTAGATTTTTTCCTTTTGGCTTTGGTTGATTAATTGGTAACTCTTGAGTTGTCAAACTCATTGTTGACTGAAAATTGGAATTCTTCTAGAATTAATTCGAGTTCCAATAACTCTAGCCTTTCCCAAGGAAAGACTAGGACCTGAGGAATCAAAATTAATTCATCACTTAACTTACCTTCATAGTTAGAGGTTAACAAAGTGGGAGAAAAATCAAATTCTCATCACAATTGATAAGGATAACTAGGATAGGACTTCTAATTTCTTATATCTTGCCAAGAGTTTTATTATTTATTTAAATTAAATCCTTATGATTTACTTTCTTGCCATTTACTATTCTTGCTTTTTATCTTATACATTAAAAACCCAAAATTTTACCTTTTTCATAGCCAATAATAAGTCATACCTCCCTGCAATTCCTTGAGAAGACGACCCGAGGTTTAAATACTCGGTTATCAATTTTATTGGGTTTACTTAAGTGACAAACAAAACTTTTGTAAGAAAGTACTTTTGTTGGTTTAGAAGCTATACTTGCAACGGGAATTTATTATAATTCTAGACCACGCAAAACTCCTCTCTTCAAAATGGCGCCGTTGCCGGGGAATTGCAAACGTGTGCCTTATTATTGGTTATTGTAAATATTTTTCAAAAAAAATAAAAATTTTCATATTTTAAAATTTTTTATCTTATCTTATCCTTTTTAAAAAATCATATCTTTTTCAAAATCCTATCTTATTTTTTTTTTCAAAAATTATATCTTTTTCAAAATATTTTCTTTTTGTTAGTTTTTGTTTTTATTTTCTCTTACTACTATAAACTCTCACCCCTTTGGCTATGAGTCTGGTTACAACTGTATTGCAGGAAGAGGAAGCCATAACAGGAATATGCACCAAGGTCAAAGCAATCAAAGATGGACGGAGCCAAGAGGATCTGATAAACCCTTTAGGCGACAACGCCCTCCTAGATATCATGGACAAAGACCATTCTACAATGCTACCAAGCTGATAGATATGGTGGACCCCCTTGTAGTTACCAACAAGCCCCATCATATGCCAATGAACCACCTCCTCAACATAGCTTTGAACCACCACACTCACAAGCTCCTTTCTACCATTCACCTCCATATGACCCCAATCCTTATTCACCACACCAACCACCATATGAACCATACCCAGAACCACCACCTCAATATACACCATCTCCATATCCTTATCAAGAGGAACCACCTCCATGTTATGAACATTTTCCCCCAACAAATGAACCCTCCTATCCACCCCAAACCTCCATGGAGAAAGCATTTACTGATCTCAACTCTACTATACAAGCTCTCACCGCCCAAATCGGACAACCAAATACCTTCAACAATCAACCCTCAAGCTCCAATGCACTTCCATCTCAACCACATAATGATCCATCCATCCTATCACCACCATCCATGGAAGAGCACCCACATCCATCAATCCAAGAGCAAGATGATCCCAATTATGCTATTGATATGGAACAAGAGAGAGAGGATCGTCTTTGCGAATCCATACTTCATATGGAGCTAGAGGAGGCACTAAAGGTGAAGGTAGAAGAGATCCTTGAAGATGAAGGAATAATTGAAGGGAGTTGTCATGGAAAGGTAATCATCAAGGAGGAACAAGAGTCACGGGATCATTTCAAGGAAACAGTAGATCAATTTCATGCAACCCTTCATCAATTGAATCAAGCGATAAATCAATTAGCTTCCTGATGTTTGGACACTCAAGGAACCCCCATGGCTTTATGTGGACAATCTAATGAAGAACGTAGCATGAAGGAGACATTAGAAACTCCGGTGGACAGTAAAGAGCATGAATTTGTACTGGAACAAGTGGAGGAAGCCAGAATTATTGAAGAAGAAGAAGTGGTCGAAGACTTAGGAGATGCTGAGCCTCCATTGGAAAGTCCATTCATAGAGCCTCCTTCCAAGGTGTTTGATGTTGATGTTGAGGAGGGTGTACAACCTCCAAGGCATATCATGGTTGAAGACTTGGAAGAAGTTGATCAAGAGATGAAGATTAAAGAAGAAGAAGCACAACCTCCCATGCCCTCGGTGAACAATGAAGAAGAAATCAAATTAGAAGAAAGCTACCAAGAGGAAGAGGTTGATATTGAAGAAGCTTGCAAAGATGTGGTAGTTGTCAAAGAAGAACACAAAGGAGTGGAGCTTGCAAGTTCATTAGAAACCCCTCCCCCTAAGTTGCCATCATCCTTCACAATATTCAAGTGGGTAAAATTCATATCCCTTAGCTTTCTAACTCCACTTGAATATGGGCTACTGGAGATGGATGGTCAACTTAGAACTCTTTGTGGCATTAAGAGTAAGAGGAAGATGGTCAGTGGTAAGCATTGTCCTGCAAGGTTCATTATGGTTGGAAGCTTCAACTTTAAACGCAAAGGTTGGTGTAGAGCTCAACTGAATGGGTCTAGGAAGTTGTTTGACTGCGTTAGTGAGAATTCAGATTGCCTGCCACCCGGTTGGAACACTAATGATCAACAAGAAGACGGGTACAAAAGCAAGGTGTGGGACCCTGGAATTCAATCTCGAAATCAATACTCTTGGGGCCTTGTCACTTGCTTTAACTTACTTGAAGGCTTTCTACGCCTAGTTTGGGATCCCGGAAGCTACTGGAATTCCAAACATTGGTGGAGATTTTTGGATGAATACAAGCACAAGCCACCATAATAGGAAGCTCATCATATGTCCAACTTAAGGACTTTAACTAAAAGTGCTAGGTGGGAGACAACCCACCGTGGTATGATCGTTCCTTTTTCATTTTTATTTTTATTTGTTTTCGAGTTTTATTTTTTTATTTTATTGAACCTGGAGTTTTGCATAACATTCATAGTAGCATTGCATTCTGCAGAAAAAAAAATTAAAATTCTACCTACTTGGTTAAAAGTAAATTCCCGTGTATTAGAATTAGAATTAGAATAAATTCCCGTTGCAAGTATAGCTTCTAAACCAACAAAAGTCCTTTCTTACAAAAGTTTTGTTTGTCACTTAAGTAAACCCAATAAAATTGATAACCGAATATTTAAACCTCGGGTCGTCTTCTCAAGGAATTGCAGGGAGGTATGACTTATTATTGGCTATGAAAAAGGTAAAATTTTGGATTTTTAATGTATAAGATAAAAATCAAGAATAGTAAATGGCGAGAAAGTAAATCATAAGGAATTAATTTAAATAAATAATAAAACTCTTGGCAAGGTATAAGAAATTAGAAGTCCTATCCTAGTTATCCTTATCAATTGTAATGAGAATTGGATTTTTCTCCCACTTTGTTAACCTCTAACTATGAAGGTAAGTTAAGTGATGAATTAATTTTGATTCCTCAGGTCCTAGTCTTTCCTTGGAAAATGCTAGAGTTATTGGAACTCGAATTAATTCTAGAAGAATTCCAATTTTCAGTCAACAATGAGTTTGACAACACAAGAGTTACCAATTAATCAACTAAAGCCAAAAGAGAAAAATCTAAATTATTTATATAAATAAAAGAAACAAATCATAGATCTGAAAATACCTCAAATTATATTTAAATAAGAAAATCATAACATGGATGTCATTAAACAAATAAAAGAGACAATAAATAGAAAAACATTGAACCTGAGATGAAGAAAATATTCCTAATTTCTAAAAATCCTAATCCTAAATCCTAAGAGAGAGGAGAGAACCTCTCTCTCTAAAAACTACATCTAAAATTATGAAAAGTGTGTTATGAGTGAATGATCTGATTCTGCTCCACTCCCAGCCTCTAATCTATGTTTTCTGGGCCGAGAACTGAGTCAAAAACAGCCCAGAAGTCACTTCCAGCGCTTTCTAGTCCATACAGGTCGCGGCCAAGTGACGCGGAGGCGTCATCCACGCGTTTGCGTGGAATGAGATTCGCACATGCGACGCGTTCGCATGGAGCGCGCGTTCGCGTCGCCTATCTGTATGGCCACTATGGCGAATTATATATCAAAGCAAAGCCCCAAATGTTAGCTTTCCAACGCAAGTAGAACTGCGTCATTTGGACCTCTGTAGCTCAAGTTATGACTATTTGAGTGCGAAGACGTCAGGCTAGACAGCTTAGCAGTTTCTTCAACTTCTTGTATTCCTTCCACTTTTGCATGCTTCCTTTCCATCCTCTAAGCTATTCTTACCCTGTAATCCTTGAAATTACTTAACACACATATCAAGGCATCGAATGATAATAAGAAAGGATTTAAAATTAACTAAATTAAGACCAAAGAAACATGCTTTCAATCATAGTACAAAATCAGGAAAGAGAATGTAAAACCATGCAAATCATATGAATAAGTGGGCAAAGGCTTGATAAAACCATTCAATTGAGCATAAGATAAATCATAAAATAGTGGTTTATCAATATAACAATGGGAGGAGGAGATAATTGTGTTTCTCTATCAATCACCGAAGAAAACAAAACAACAAAAATTGAAGTTGAAAATCTTACTGCTCCTGCTCCTGCTATTAATGCCTCCACAACTCCTACTGCACCTAGTACACCACAAGTAGATGAAGAAAACAAATTTGCAAACAATGAAGATCCAGAAGTTGTTCGTAAGGGAAAAAATTGTATGTTTGGCAGCAATTTACTAAATTTCCATTGACCGAAACAAAGAGACAATACCAGGCTAAATGTATTCATTGCTAGAAAAATATAGTTGTCACACTATTAAACATAGCACAAATTCTCTAAATAAGCACTTGAACAGTGCTCATAAGTGGATATTTACTAAAGTGAGGAAGCAGGGGACACTTCAGTTATATGCCTAAAATTGATGAGGAAGGGAAACTATGCAAAGCCTTTAAGGGTTATAACTTGGAAGATTGTAAGAAGTCTGTAGCTGAGTTCGTTGTACTTGATGAAATGCCGTTTAAAGTTGTTAAGGGGTTTCGGTTTCACAAAATGTTAAATCGATTTGAGCCAAGATTTACGGTACCATCTAAGGTGACGGTCTCTAGAGATTGCTTTCAACTTTATTTAGATGAGAAAAAAAGCTAAAAGAATGGTTGGCAAATTCATGTGTTCGGATTTGCTTGACAACAGATTGTTGGACATCGAATCAGAATTATAGTTATATGAGTTTGACTGCACATTTCATTGACGAAGAATGGAAGTTATAAAAGAGGATTATAAATTTTTGTGAGATTAAGAACCACAAAGGTGATACAATAGGAAGAGAAATTGAGAAATGCTTGAGAGAGTGAGAAATTGAAAAAGTCTTCACAATCACAGTAGATAATGCAAGTTCGAATGATGGGGCTATTACTTACCTTCAAAGGAAATTAGGTGCAAGAGGTGGGTTGGTGTATAGACAAAAGTATATGCATGTGAGATGTTGTGCTCATGTTCTTAATTTGATAGTGAATGAAGGAATTAAAGAACAACAAACTTCAATTAAAAGTACTAGAAATGCTGTCATGTATCTTAGGTCCTCTCCTCAACGGACTAAAAAAATTTAAAGACTGCATTGAGGCTAAGTTAATTGAATCTAAAAGTCTTGTGTGCTTGGATGTTCCAACTAGATGGAATTCTACCTATCTAATATTGGAACATGTCGAGAAATTTGAAAAAGCTTTTGATAGACTTTATGATCAAGAACCTGATTTTCTTAGATGGTTTGGAGAGGATAATGAAAAAAAATTGGTCCACCTACACCACTTGATTGGCAACATGTATTCATTGAGGTTTTGAGAATCTTTTATGAGATAACTTTGAGTTTCTCATCTTCTTTGCATGTGACATCAAACAAATATTTTTATAAAATTGCATCTATTGCTTTTCAATTAACATCTTGGAGGTAAAATCATTCTGAATTGTTAGTGTCTATGGCATATTCCATGAAGAATAAATATCATAAATATTGGAGACCTGTTGACAAATTTAATCCATTGTTACTTTTTGCTGTTGTATTGGATCCTCGTTACAAACTATATTATCTCTGTTAGTATTTGGAAGATGTTTATGATAAAGAAGTGTCTACTAGTATGACTGGTTTTGTTAAACTTACATTGGAGACTTTATATAAGTTTTATGAAAAGGAGGTTGCAGGTGATAAAGGAAGGGAGGACGATGAAAGTTCATCTAGAGATGTCTTGGATAACAATACTAAAGTCCCAACTGGTGCTAAGGGAGTTTCTGAAAATAGAGTGAATATGTGGAGAAAACAAAAAAGAAAGAAGGCTAATGCAGATAGCAAGTAAGATGTGGTGAGATATTTAGCCGAGGTTACTGTGGAAGATGAGAATTTTGATATATTGGCTTGGTGGAAAGTGAATGCTTCTAAATATAGGATTCTTTCTCTCAAAGCCCGTGACGTCTTAGGTATTCCGGTCTCAACCGTTGCTTCTGAATCACGTTTTAGCATTGGTGGACGTCTGCTTGATGTCTTCCACAGCTCTTTGTCACTATTAATGGTTGAAACTTTGATATGCACTCAAAGTTATTTGTGCCCTTTTAAACAAGAAGTTGAAGATCAAGAGTGTGATCAATTTGATAGTAGTCAAAGGACATTTATAATATTTTTATTAGTGTGACTTAATTATTTGAAGTAATAATATTTTATATGAAAATGAGTAATTTTATATGTTTTGTAATTTGTAGGTTTTACTAATACATCCATATCACAAGCAATAAGTTGACAACATTAATAGCAATTGATGGATGATGACTATTTTTCTATGGTTAATGTTTTGTGTTATAAAGACTATGAGTTAAAGTTATATGTTTACGAAGTACAAAATTTTAGCATAATATTTTGTGTTATTCGTATGTGACTTAACTATTTAGTGTTATTAGACAATATTAATATTAATTATAATCATGCTTTAATTTTATATAATGATTGATTCTTGTTATAATTTTTAATTAAATTTTATTATATAAATTATAAAATAATAGTTAGAGATTTAGAAATTTTTATATATTAAAGACTTAATTTTTATCCGATTTTTATTTAGTTTTCATCCGATTCAAAAGTATATAAGTTTTTTTTCGGTAAAAAAAATATGTAGATTTTATTAAATCTAAAATCAAACTAAAATATAAAAAATAGAACTGATATATATTTTAATTTTGGACCGAGTCTAAATTAGGAGACTCAGCCAAGCCCATGTACACCCTTTTTGTGTAGAGTAAATTCCTAAGTTTTGCTGTGGTACCTTGGCAAAATGGACGTTGACCTTGTTTGACTATTTAATTTAGTTTCGCCTAAGTTATAAATCCGCTCGTCCGTCATCCCCCTCTCTCCTCTCTCAGGTTGTTGCCTTTCATTATTGTTCCGTCCGCTCCGTTTCTTAGCTTCTCTCTACGGTAGTCCGAGATCCGCAAGAACACCCACGTCATCGACCCCAAGGTTGCATTTTTTCTCTGTTATTTTTATTGCGAAATTTCATGAAGCTATTTATTCATTTGTATTTCTTGTTAGAACTTAGAACTCAATAGTAGTTTCGTTTGTCCTTATTTCTGGATTTTAGGGAAATTTGCTTTTTTTTTCATAGTTTTGGGATTGTTCATGTTTCCACTACTTGAGCGTTTAATTAGATACTCTTGTATAGTACTGGTTATTGGCTTCATTTGATTATACTTAGGAATTTAGAATGGCTGAGATAGAAACGGAAATCTAGTGCCACACGCAGAAGTGTTTGTTTAAATCGTAAGGATGAATGTTGACATTTTATTTGTGATTACTGTCATAATTGTTAAAACTGCTTCTGAAATTGTGCGTTGGTGTTGTTTCTTGTTGCTGTGTTATTGTTGCTGCTCTTGTTGCATATTTTCTTTGCTACATGTTGATTGTGCTGCTGATTTTGTTCCAATTTTATTGGCAACTCTAAGTCACTCGTGTATTGATTAAGGATCCAGAGTTAGATGCGCATGAAAGGCAATCTTGTCAAAACTTATTTTTTGAACAAATAGATTGTGTTCTTTGTTTGTCATATACCATGGAGGGGCCTTTTAAGAGTATGGTTTAGGGTGTTTGCAATCAGTGAGGTGTGTTTCCATTGCAGAATTGCTTAGCAGCTTTAGTCTGGCATCAGTATGGTGTTTCACGATCATTTTACCAGTATGTCTGCTGGATTGATAACAGCTGATTTTTTTTACATCGTAGCCATCTTGATGTTAATATGCTGGTCGTTATAAGTAAAACAGTAATAAAAACTTCTTCCTAATTATTCATCCATATTCAATGAAAACTAAGAATAGACTCCAGGGAAAAATCACTGGAGAATGGAATCTGTAAGAATGGCTGATTTTTCCACATCGTAACCAACCATATGTTTTCTTTTTCGATCTTACTTTGAGCTCGGTTCATCACTCCTTTCACATCATCTCTCTGTAAGGGGTTGGGATATGACAACTTCTCTTGTTCACTCTTCATCTCTTGTGAGTTTAAATTTTCTGATAAAGATTTTTATTTTTTTATTTTATTAGTGCAAATGACACCAACCTTTTCATATTTTACAAAATACACGTGTACGAACAATATTATTACCTAAATTTCAGGAGAGGTCAATGTATGGTTTTAGAAATATAGGAGAGTTGGGTTTTATTTTATCAAACCTTGAGGGGGTGAATCATGAGTGTAATTTGACCTTGTTTTTGTGATGATACTTTATATTGCATTTGGTTAAACTTTATGATAATTTGAAAAACTGCCATTAGCTAACCCACCTGTTTTGAAGAAATTTTGGCTGTTCTTATTTGAAAACTTGTCTTGTAATGTCACAATGATGTCTGCCTTGTCAGTTGCCACGCTTTAGGTATGGTGGTTCTTTATAGTCTGATTTGTGGCCGATAATGTTGTATGGCATAATACCATGGACCATACTGACTAAAAAATTATATATTTCACTGCTGTAACCAATTTAATTTATAGAATGGAAAATTTAACCAAACAAGTCATGCAAGGCTCAGACAGGCAGCTTATATAAATCTTAAAAATTATTGAAACCCATTCGATTTGCAACTACTTGCTTTTTCACTCAATCAAAGATTAAATGATAGTAAAGCAAAAGTGGTTGCAACTTTTGCTTCTTACTCCCATCACTCAAGTTATAAATGTTTTCATGCAGGATCTTGTCCAAACCCGAGCCATGGCTTCATCTCATCTTGCTGCAACAACTGAGTCACTTGCTCTTGCAATGGAGGCCAAAAACCCATCTGAAGCAATCTCCATTCTTTACCGTGTACTCGAGGATCCTTCTTCTTCATCCGAAGCTTTGCGTATGAAAGAGCAGGCCATCACAAACCTTACTGACCTTCTAAGACAAGAGAATAGGGGGGAGGATCTGCGCAGCCTTCTCACACAACTGAGGCCCTTTTTCTCCTTGATCCCTAAGGCAAAAACTGCAAAGATTGTCAGAGGAATAATTGATGCAGTTGCTAAAATTCCAGGGACATCTGCTCTTCAAATTGCACTCTGCAAAGAAATGGTGCAATGGACTCGTGCTGAGAAGCGTACGTTCTTGAGGCAGAGAGTTGAGGCAAGGCTTGCAGCACTTCTGATGGAAACTAAGGAGTTTTCAGAAGCTTTGACTTTACTCTCCAGCTTGGTCAAAGAGGTTAGAAGATTAGATGACAAGCTTCTACTTGTAGACATAGACTTGCTGGAAAGCAAGCTACACTTCTCATTAAGGAACCTTCCAAAGGCAAAAGCTGCACTCACAGCAGCAAGAACAGCTGCAAATGCTATTTATGTGCCGCCGGCACAGCAAGGTGCCATAGATCTGCAGAGTGGAATACTGCATGCTGAGGAGAAGGATTATAAAACTGCATATAGTTATTTCTTTGAAGCCTTTGAATCCTTCAATGCACTTGAAGATCCAAAGGCTGTTTTCAGCCTGAAATACATGTTGTTATGTAAGATCATGGTGAATCAAGCTGACGACGTTGGTGGAATCATATCCTCTAAAGCTGGTTTGCAATATGTCGGCCCTGACTTGGATGCAATGAAAGCTGTTGCAGATGCTCATTCTAAGCGCTCCCTTAAGTTATTCGAGATTACTCTGCGAGACTACAAGGTGCAGTTGGAGGAAGACCCAATCGTGCATAGGCACTTGCAATCCCTGTATGATACCCTTCTCGAGCAGAATCTTTGCAGGTTGATTGAGCCATTCTCAAGAGTTGAGATTGCACACATTGCGGAGCTCATTGAACTACCTATTGATCACGTGGAGCGGAAATTGTCCCAGATGATCTTGGACAAGAAGTTCGCTGGGACATTAGATCAAGGTGCCGGATGCCTCATCATATTTGATGACCCCAAGACAGATGCCATATATCCTGCAACTTTGGAAACCATTTCCAATATTGGGAAAGTTGTGGATAGTCTTTATGTTAGATCGGCCAAGATCATGACATGAGCTTTCCTGTTTTTCAACACAATACTTGTTGCTATTAACTTACTGATGTCTAGCTTATGAATTGTTTTGCATTTTGAATTTGTCCAACCCAAAATTGTGGTAAGCCTTGCTTCACAAGGTATAATTGTGTCGTAGCTGGACAGCTTGATTTGCAGGGTTGCAATAGGTGAAATGTGACTAAATTGATGCAATGATGTGCATTGATTTGGCAATCAGGTTTGCGTTTTTCTTTTCCCCTCTTTTGTGGCAATATTTTAGACCCAAGATTATTATTCTCCAAGGACTCTAGTATTTGCATATTCAGTTGTTTCACTTTCACCCACTATCAAAATGTGGTAATTTCGAGTAACACAATAATGAGCAGGTTGTTCCTACTAGATGAGGTTGGTTATATGGATCAAATGATCCGAACGTTTTATCATATATTATGTCTACTATGAGATCATTCACACATAAATCTTGTTTGATCACTTCATGTGGAGGATTTTATTTTAAAAGCTTGTTTGGCAAGTTGCGTGGTGCCATAAAGATTTTTTTTTTTATTTTAGAAAAATTTGGAAAAAGAGTATTGTTAATTTGATATCAAGTTAATTAAAATAAAAATTATAATTTGATGTCTAATTAACTAAAAAAATAATTAATAAAATTCATAAGACAAAAAAAAATTAAATAATAAAAAAGAGTATTGTTAATTTGACTTGTTTGCCACACTTATTTGGAGGCTTTTTGTTTACGGGCACAATGTGTCTTTTGTGCTTGTAACTTGTATCCGAAGGGGGTCATCGTGCAATTTAGAAAAAATTGAATAAATTAATTGAATTATGTAAAATATTGAAATTGGATCAAATCCCACCCCTTCTCCCCCTTTTTTTTGGGTGGGAGAGAAGTTGGAACAGATATTAAGTTATATAAATATAGGAGTATATATGGGATTGGATGATATCGAATTTGTCTTAACTAAGTTTCGACCCCAAATGTTTACCGGTTTAATTTTTAGACTCTAATCCGATCCTAAACTTGATGAAACCTCCTCATTTTCGAGGTACAACTATAGAGGGTGAAAATCAGGGACAGCGAGAGGAGTTATGACAACAATAGTGGCAAGGGCAATATGGTTAGTGTTCAGACCTTGGCCCAAAACATAGAGTTAGGCCCAACAAGGACAAAAATGTCCACCAAAAAAGGGTGGCCTCTACCATTAACCCGACCCCTTTAAAGAGGTCGGACACGACGACAAGGAGCCGTTTCACTTATCCAAATAAGTAACTGCCTCCACGAATCTCTCCTACTATCTCTATCTCCACTAAACGATAGATTCTAACAAACTCTCAAGATAAAGGAAACTACTCCAAAATGTGGTTCTTAACTTTATTATAAATACACTGACACTCCTCAAATATATTCACATTCTATTTTACTAAAACTCTGCCTTAAGTCCTTGCTAACTTAAGCATTGGAGTTTCTTACAGGTACTACCCCCTCCTCCTCTTCACGAGAAATTCAGACGGCGACACCTCAGCACCGAAACAAGTCGGATGCTGCCTCAGAAGGAGTGGGCCTCACGCTCAGGCCCAAATCAACATTTCAGATAACTCTCAAAATATTGGCTCCATTGCTGGGGAACGAAGATTTAACCATTGATAATGGTGGATGGCCAATACGAAGACGGTCACACAGCATCTGAGTCAGGACCAGAGCCCCACCGTGATGACCTAACACTTGCAATACCCCCACCTCGGGAGAGAACTCACATTCCTCATGGAGAAGGAACATCTGGAAACCATTAGCCTTGGCAGATCCATTCAGAGATCCACTCTCTCAAGAATGAGGAACTTTCCCATCCAACAGAGATACTAGGCTTAGTCCACGAGCACCGTGGACGATTAGAGCAACTCGAGCTGGAAGCTAAACGACATCGAAAGGATGAACGAGAACTGCGAAGGGAGGTACGACGGCAAAAAGAGTTGGAAGAAAAGCTCTTACAATTAGAAGCTGACCTCAGAAAATGGGGCAATCAAGCAAATCGGGAAGAAAGCCGTTTGGGAGGAGAAGATCCGTTTGTTGAAGGGATTATGCGAGCCAAGGTCCCAAGAAATTTTAAAACTCCCGACATGGATCTCTATGACGGTACAACCGACCTGATGCACCACCTTAACAATTTCAAAAGTCGGATGTACCTGGCCTATGCCTCCGACGCTACCTGTTGCAAAGCCTTTCTGACAATTCTGACCAATGTCGCGATAAAATGGTTTGATAATTTAGCCCCCAGGTCGGTAACTGGTTTTGATGACCTGGCAAGAAAGTTTTTCACTAGATTCTCAATTCAGAAGGACAAGGTAAAGTATGCCCCAAGTTTACTAGGAGTTAAACAAGAAGTCAGAGAGCCACTTCGAGATTACATGGAAAGATTCAACAAAGCATGCTTGGAGATTCACAACCTACCTACTGAAGCAGTGATAATGAGATTAGTTAATGGCCTTAAAAAGGGGGCTGTTCTCTCAATCCATATCTGAGCAACACCCAGCTACATTGTACGAAGTACAAGAACGGACAGAAAAATACATCAACATGGAAGAGAAATTTCAACTTCGAGAGCTTCTCCCAATATCCAACCTACCCTACCCACATCGAAAAAAGGACAAAGAAACTAAGAAAAAGAGAGGGGGTATAACTCGAAAAAACCTTGAAGGTATCATAATTACACCCACT
The DNA here is from genome assembly GCF_000817695.3 of Arachis duranensis. Lineage (NCBI taxonomy): Eukaryota > Viridiplantae > Streptophyta > Magnoliopsida > Fabales > Fabaceae > Arachis > Arachis duranensis. The sequence continues at coordinate 57,238,068 of NC_029778.3, forward strand.
CCGAGTTTCTCTTGTAGACATTTACAAGGAGATATATCAAACCGAGAAGTTTCCACCTTCTCGCCTAATGGTGCACATTTCAAAAACCATAAACTAATCTTCAAGTACATCGGGTCATACCAAGTAATACTTCAGGTGAGTGAAGGTCGATCTCACGAGGATTGATAGATCAAGCAACAATGGTTCAGTGATTTATGGTGCAAAAAATTGTGATCTCAATGGCGCCAACAACTTGGTACGCACAATTGTAATCTCTACTCTTTTTCACAACTTCGTACAACTAACCAGTAAGTGCACTGGGTCGTCCAAGTAATAAATCTTACGTGAGTAAGGGTCGATCCCACGGAGATTGTCGGCTTGAAGCAAGCTATGGTCATCTTGTAAATCTCAGTCAGGCGGATTCAAATGGTTATGGAGTTTTGATAATTAAAAGATAAATAAACATAAAATAAAGATAGAGATACTTATGTAATTCATTGGTGGGAATTTCAGATAAGCAAATGGAGATGCGTTATTCCTTCTAAATCTCCGCTTTCCTACTGTCTTCATTCAATCATTCATACTCCTTTCCTTCTGAATTTAAAACAGGAATATAACATAATAGAAACGAAAGAAAAATAGGAAGTGAAAAAGGAACTAAACCAGCTCAGTCATCACGGTGGGTGTCTCTCTCCTTAGACTGTGGTTCGTATGGTTCTCTCAGTCGTCCAAAATCCGGCATCAGTTGAAAAAGCTCATGGCACTAAGTCTTTTGCTCTGCCACAATCTGATGGAGAAGGATGCCGTGACTATGCTGTGTCATCCTCATCTGCTCAACAGAGGAAGTGAGCTGCTGCCAATACTCCTGAGGTGAAAATTAATGCCCCTGAGGTATGGGAGGCTGGTTTTGCTGAGTCTCTTTCTCGGCCTGCTCTCCTCTCTGGACCCTCTAATACTCTCTCACATACTCCATGGTCTTCTTGGTGATTGGTCTTTCAACTGAAATAGAAAAATCATTCTCCACCTCTGCCTTAGAGGCGTCACAGAGACGATAAATAAGGTGTGGGAATCCTAGTTTGGCATGTGAAGAGGGGTTGCATGCTATGCTGTATATTTGATGTGCAATTATTTCTTGCACACCCACATACTTTCTGCCCATGATACAGTAAATCAGTATAGCACTGTCTATCGTGTACTCCGACTGATTGTTAGTGGGCATAATAGACCTCAGGATAAAGTCCAACCATCCGTAGTCAGAGGAATGAGGTCGCTGCTCTTCATTTAGTTCAGTTTACTATTCGAACCCAACCTCCATTGAGCTCCTCGGAAGCAAATCTTAGCAAGAACTTGATCCAAATTTTGGTTTTAGCTCACCCTCTCATCACTATAGCAAGTCAAAGTGTGCTCAGCAAGTGGCAATTGGAAGGCTTGTTGGATACTTCTTGGACTAAAATCCAAGACTTTTCCTCTCACAAAAGTACGATGGTTCTTTTCATTCACCATATGGACATCTTTATATTTGAATATATGATTACTCTCTTATGTAATTCGAGTATATGATTTTTTTTTCTGTAAATTCTATCAAATAGGCAGAGGATCCGAGAGTTATATAAAGATTAGATCATATCAAAATTCTTTTCTTTTCACTAATCCATTATTTTTCTTATAATTACTATTTTTTTGTTATTAATAATGATATTCTTATAGAATGAAAAAATAATATTTAATCTTATATATAATTTTTTTTTATTTTAAGAATTGTGTGCGTGATGATGGTGATGTATATTACTATTACTTTAATAGGTAGTACTTTTGTCTTTTTATTTTTAGATTTTATATAGCACTCTTTTATAGAATAATTAAACAAATAAATGAAACACACTCTCTTAATTGCTATCATGACACACAATAATTCAAATGTTCTTTTATTTTATTCAAAATTTTAGTAGAAGAGGATATAGTATAATAAAAAATAAGATATATTTATGAATTTATTAATAATAAATATTTAAAAAAATGTATTAAATGATTAATTTTTTTATTTTCGCCGTATAGACATCTTTTTAATAAATACTGTTTTGACATCAATATTTTCTTAACAATATATACAGATTATTTGTTTTGTTAGTTAAAAAAATTAAATATGTAATTAATTAATAACAATTATATTTTTATACGAATGCCAAAAACATTTAATATACAAATAGTATTTTTTGAGTATTTTTATATTTTAATTAATATAATTATTTATCTATTTTTATACTAAAATATTAACGTCTTTTAAAATGACACACAATATATTAAAATACATAGTAGTATTTATTTCTTTTATAAATTTGCTTAATAATATATGTTTAGGATTTTAAATATTAACTTCAATTATTCAAGTTACACTTATAAATTATAATATAATATTCATATGCATATTGATTAGATAATATATTTTTTAGGGCAATTTACGTATATAAATTGTTTGAGCCCCAATATTACGCAAATACATTGTTTCCAAATTCAATACGCAAATGCATTGTTTCACTATATTATGTAAACCGCTACTAGCAGTAGCGGTTTATAGTGTGCATAAACCGCTACTACCTGCCGCGGTTTATGTGTGGGAGTGTGTGAGTATAAACCGCTGCTGCCAGCAGCGGTTTACGTGCGTGTGTGTGAGTGTAAACCGCTACTGGCAGTAGCGGTTTATGTGTGTGTAAACCGCTACTGGCAGTAGCGGTTTACGTGTGATGGGCTGAATGAGGCTGCCTATATAAACCGTAGAGGGACCAAATGTGGAGAGGTAGAGTGTTATTCACAAATGGAGGGGGAGGATAGTTTTGTGACTCTGGTTCACTGTTCTGGAAAAATTCAAAAGAGCAAAAGGCATGGTGTAAAATTCACAGATAGAGAACCGCTTAGTATTTTTATCCGATCGTCGAATACGTTGGCGGAGATTAAGCAAAGCATATTACGGAAGCTCGGTACCTGTGGGACGAAGTGGGTAAAAAAATTATTTTACAAGATTCCCATTGATGTTGTCTCAACTGGTGTGAGATATGAGACCTTCGTGATCGGGTCGGATGAAGACTTGCAGGTCTTGTTTCACTGCAGGCGTAGTTTTCCGGAGGTGAGGGTAACTGAGCTGTTTGCGAAGTTGGAAGATGGTCTGGATAGCTCTGGGGCATCGGCACCTAATCCTCAGTCGACCCCAGCTGGTGGTGCATCAACATCGATGCCTGTGGTAGCAGTGGTAGTTCCGAATGCGGAGCCCGAACGTGTTGGGGCTGTTCATGCATATGTTGGTCCTGTTGTTCCTGATTTTGAATGCGATGCCGGACCAGATCGAGTTGAGAATGCACTGTTTGACGATGATTCAGATGAGGAGCCTGTCGATATTGGTGGGGACAGTGATGATGATATTCCAAGAGGTGGACGTTCAGCCCATGGAGGTTCCGGTTCTGCAACACAGGAGTACCCTCCCCACCTCTCTTCTTTGAACTTGGAAGCCATCAGCCAACAGCAGAATGCTGATGCAACATTCGATGGGCAGGGGATGCATGATGGGACATCTATGACTGAATTTCAGATTGGCCAATCCTTCCAGAGTAAAGAGGAAGCCGTGTTGAGTGTAAAAGATTACAGTATTCGGCGTGGAGTTGAGTACAAGGTTATGGAGTTGGACAATCTGAAATACCAAGGGAGATGCAAAGATTTTGGTAACGGGTGCACGTGGTTGATTTGGATAGTCATGCAGAAAAGGAAGAGCACATGGGAAGTTAGGAGGCACAACGGTTCGCACACGTGTATGGCCACATCGATATCAAGCGACCACAAGCAGCTTGATTATCATGTCATCTGTGCGAGGATCTATCCATTGGTTCGAGCTGATGTGTCGGGGTCTATTAAGGTGTTGCAAGAGGCGACGGAGGCGACTTATGGATTCAGGCCTAGTTATCGGAAGGTGTGGTTGGCGAAGCAGAAGGCAGTAGCGCAAATATATGGCGATTGGGAGGAGTCATATGCTGATCTGCCTCGGTGGATCCTTGGGGTCACATGCACGATGGAAGGTTCCATTGCTCTACTGAAGACGTCCCCGGTTAGGGTGGGTGACCAAGTTGACGAAGATAGAGTCTTCTTTCATCGGATGTTTTGGACATTCCCTCCGTGTATTGAGGCTTTCCGCCACTGTAAGCCGCTGGTAAGCATCGACGGCACACACCTGTATGGCAAGTATGGCGGGACATTGTTGTTGGCGATCGCACAGGATGGTAACTCGAATATTTTGCCTATTGCGTTTGCACTCGTGGAGGGGGAGAACGCAGAGTCTTGGTCATACTTTCTTTCGAACCTTAGAAGGCATGTCACTCCACAGCAAGGTATTCTCGTGATCTCTGATAGACACAACGGCATCAAGGCTGCACTAGAGTCCCCCAATAGTGGTTGGTAACCTCCTCATGCTTATCGGGCATTTTGTATTCGACATGTTGCTGCAAATTTTGCCCTCACTTTCAAGGGACAGGATGCGAGGTGGTGGCTGGTAAATGCCGCGTATGCGAAGACGGAAGCAGAATTCAACTATTGGTTTGATATAATGAGGACGGAGAACCCGGCCATGTGCGATTGGGCAAACAGAATGGAGTATGAGAGGTGGACACAGCACAAGGATGGGGGGAGAAGATACGGTCACATGACGACCAACATTTCTAAGTGTGTGAACTCTGTCTTGAAGGGCACAAGAAACCTACCCGTGACGTCTCTGGTTAAGTCGACATATCTCCGGCTGGCCGAGTTGTTTGTTGTCCGGGGGCAGACGGCAGAGGCACAGTTAGGGTTCGGTCACCGGTTTTCACAGGCAGTAGTTAAGGCCATCGAGCGTAATCTGAAGGATTCGAGGTGCTTCACGGTGACTGTGTTTGATAGACATCACCTTGACTATACAGTGGCTGAGACAACGCCCACCGGCAAATTCTCTTTGGGTACCTATCGGGTTTCTCTAAGGGATCACACCTGCGATTGTGGATACTTCCAGGCGCTGCATTACCCCTGTTGCCATGCCCTCGCATGCTGTGCGCAGTCACGGCTAGATTGGGCCACATATGTCGATGAGGTGTACACCATGTCTGAGGTCTTTAAGGTGTATGAGATGTCCTTTTCACCTTGTATTCCAGAGGGGCTTTGGCCACCATATGACGGGTCGACAGTGATCCCCGACCCGGGCATGAGAAGGGCAAGAGAAGGACGACCACGGTCCACCCGCATCCGCAACAACATGGACGAAGCCGACACCAGCCGACCTAAGAGGTGTGGCCTGTGTAGGCAGCCCGGTCATACCCGAAGGGTTTGCCCTCAGCGAGGTTCTACTAGCGGGATATAGATTTATCTTTATTTAGTTCGTTTGTCGTAGTCTTCGTGATTACAAACGTGTCTGCTTGTATCAGTTATGAGTTTTAAGTCTTATTGGTTTCAATGTTAATGATAATTTCAGTAGTTGTTTTTCACTTTTATAGACTTATCGTGCTTAATTTCCATCAAAGCTATACGATCGATAAACAGAAATTCCATCAACATAAACATAAAGTAAAAACTAACCAAAGTAAAAGTCCTCCAACGAGAATAAACATGAAGTCCATCGACATAAACATAAAGTAAAAACTAACCAAAATAACAGTCATCCAACGGGAATAAACATAAAGTCCGTAAGCGGAACATAAACAACATAACGACAAATGGAAAACAACAACACATGGTGCTAACCATCGCGATCATCTCTAGCAGCATCATGAAAGTCACCAAGGAGATGAGATCCTATCCCACATCGAGCCGGACGCCTGACTCGAGTCGGTCGGGCCGCCTCCCGTCCAATGTCATCACCTGCATGGTCTAACCCGATCGCGGACTGGGGGGTGCCCCCATGGTAAACCAAGTATCCAACGGGCTACTTGCAGGCATGTTCAGATCCACCCCGTACTGACCCTGATAATCAGGTGGCAGGGAATGCATCTCCGTCATATGTGGCTGGTAAGCTGCGGTCTCCATCTGCACCTCCAGCATCTGCTGCTGGTAAGATTGGCCACCAAACTGCACGTTCGATGTGCCAGCATCATCCCTAATCAACTCAGCAAAGTCTACATAAAACCGTGGACTCACCAGCTGATCATCTAAATCCATAGTCATCGTCGGCGTCAACTCCGGCATCTGAGAGTAAGATCTGCTGGTGAATGTCTCCTCTCCAGCCTCAGTCGCTGCGGTCCCACTAACTCCACCTCCGAACTGTGTAGCATCCGCTGTACTCCCACGTTTGGCATTAGACCGACGAACACGGTGATCGACCTCAGCTCTAGCCTCTCTGCTTGCATCATCCTCCTGCATCGCATCACGTAACCACCTCCATTCTCGACCGGTGTCCCTAGTACCAACACGACGGCGTCTCTCAACACGACGGTTGTCCGGCATATCAGGTAGCTGTGATCTGCGTGGGACCTGGGAGGATCCTCTCCGAAATGCCTCCGGAGGTATTTGGGTGCCTCTAGGATCCGCGAATGCAGCCCCCGGGCTAAGGAACCGCTGACCCTCGCGGTACCACCAATCTAGGCCCGTGCGTAGATGCGGACAGTCTCCTCGCTCGCATCTGGTGGTAGCACCCTAAACCTCTCGTGAAACCATGTAAAGTGTACTGTCATCTGCTTGACCTTATTTGGTGGAGGCCGCTCAACGAATAGGTCCTCAAACCACTCCCAAGCTGGTCGGCCACCCTCCATGTATTTCTCAAACTCACCAAGGCAACCACTCACAGCCTCCCCATCGACAGGCAACCCAAGCTGAAAAGCCATATCTTGCAATGTCACTGTGCACTCTCCGAAAGGCATGTGGAACGTGTGCGTCTTAGGACACCACCTCTCAACGAACGCACTAACCAATGGCTCATCCAACCAGAATCATTGGCTGTTTAGCCTGGCCAAATGGTACAATCTAGCCCTCTCTAAATACGGGATGATCCTGTCATGCATGGGCATATTCTGTTGCCGTCTCACACTGTATATACACCTAGTGGGCTGCACAGAACAACAAAGAAAAACAGAGTCCAATTAAATTCTCCTATCCTTAAATAAATTCCCATATCTAACCATATACGAATACCTTAAACCATCAACAAATTCTCCTATATAGTATTAAAAAAAATTTCCTAGTCACGATATGGAAAATAACAACACACATACTTTACTAAATAACATCCAGAAATTTTAAAATATTGTACAGCTTTAAAATTTAAAACTTCATATCATACAAATATCCTAAACAAACTATAATAATTCACTAACATCGACTATCCCTTTCCCTAAACTAAACCAACACCATATAGCATAACATTCATTGACGGGATTCGAAATTCAGGTAACTAGGCATATATATAACTTACTAAGAAAAACTCAAATTACTAAACCAAAATCAGTGAACTAACATCCTAGCATGCGAAGCCTAATTTCAAACTAGAGGGAATAATCTATAAATTCTAATTCGTCTACCTAACCTACCATTTTTCTGACTAAAATATGCAAAGCCTAGAAAAAAATAAATGTTAACTAACCTCGTCACCAATAGAACCGGCAATATGCGCAACACCGTTCAGTCGGTACAAGGTCCTGCCTGCCATGATAACTCGCCAAAAATCGCCGCTAAGAAACCTCGGGCCCGCTCACAACTTGCTCTGACCTCTCTCTAGAATTTTCTCTCTCTAAAAAACTCCACAAACCATCTAAATGCATAATCCGCGGCTACAACCACGGTTTATATAGGCAAAACATCACACGTAAACCGCTATTGGCAGTAGCGGTTTACACTCACACACACACGTAAACCGCTACTGCCAGTAGCGGTTTACACTCACACACACGCACATAAACCGCTGCTGGCAGCAGCGGTTTACACTCACACACTCCCACACATAAACCACGGCAGGTAGTAGCGGTTTATACACACTATAAACCGCTACTGCCAGTAGCGGTTTACATAATATAGTGAAACAATGCATTTGCGTATTGAATTTGGAAACAATGTATTTGCGTAATATTGGAACTCAAACAATTTAGATGCGTAAATTGTCCTATTTTTTATATGTTAAATATTAACTTAGAATAAGATACAAATTAAAAGAAATAATTCAAATATTAAATAAGTATAGTCTATTAATGTATAAAGAAAAATAATCTCATAGTTAATTTTATCTTTATATAACAAGACATATTTATTTATTTATTTATTTTTTAAATTAGTTAAAATGTGCTCTAAAAATTTTCATTTAAAAAAACCATTAAAAACATATAAATTAATATTAACCATTTTAAATTTTATATATTTATTTTATGTAATTAGATTAAACATTAGAAGTATATTTGATACAAAATAAAAGATTTTAGAAACAAAATTGAAGTAAAACAAAATTTAGAGATAATTTAAAAAATTTTAACTAACTTCAGAAACAAAAAAAATACTTTATCTATAAAAGAATATTGACAACTCAATTTGTGCAACGTGCAAAAGATTTTTTTATTCATACATGCGCTCCTTTCCACATATATTAAAAACAAAAATAAAATAAATTTATAAAGCATGAATAATAAAAAATATACTAAAAAGCATTCTAAATAATTTATTTTACCTTTTCATAATAGCTAACTTATCTTTTTTTTAATTTAGTTAAAATATATTTTAGAGATTGCCATTTGAAAAAAAAATTAAAAATATATAAATTAATGTAAACTAAAATATTATAGAATATTAACTACATTAGTTTTTTTGTATACTAAGTAAATTAATTACTTAATCTTTATGTATACTAAGTAAATTAATCTTTTTAATAAATATATATTAATTTTATTTTAAACAAACTATATATAAATATAAGAGTGATGATATATGTACAAGTATTTTTTGTAACTAATTTCAACTAAGTTGATTTAATTATAATAAAAATCACTTTCAAAATGAAAAATGAAACGCATGACATGTGTTCTAGTGTTCTACTAGATTGCGTTTGTTTATTGTTTTTTAAATACATAGACACAGACACAAATATACAAAGATACACAAATTTTTTATAGTGTTTGGTAATACTGAACAAGACACATAGTATAAACTAAATATCAATTTTATCCTTATATCATCACCAATGGAATAAGGACGTACTAAAGATAAAAGAGTAAATATTTGTGTCTCATCAATGTGTCTCCATGTCTCATCTTTTTTTAAGGACACCAAATACATATATTTTATGTATGTTTGTGTGTCACTGTGTCTTTTAAAAATTCGTATCTCAGCAAACAAACGATAGACGTATACTACCGTGTCTATATATTAGTGTCTGTATCTCATCAAACAAATGTAGTACTAGCACACAATTGAAAGAGCTTACACTACATGCACAAGTCTTTCTACATTTTCTAAAACATACAAATTTTTGTTAGAGAACACACAAATTTTGAAGCATAACAACAAATTTTGAAGTATAGCACACAAAAATTGGCACATAACACAAATTTATCGATATATCACACAAACTTTTATACATAGTACACAATTTTAAATTATAACACACAAATTTTGAAACTAAACACACAAATTTTTTGCTACACCAAAATTTATGTGTATATTCTTTTATTGAGTTCTGTTACATGTTTATGTTTTTCTTTCTTTTTTCTTCATGGTGTGTAAACCGATCACCATTCATTGCAAGTCAATGTTACGGTTCCATTTTCCAAAAACACACACACATAGAAAGGTATTGTTGACACTCTTTTTAAGTATGTCATCATGGCTCATGACTATTAACTTTGATGTGCAATTCTAATATTTTTTAGTGGTTAGGATCCACAAAGAGTGCGGTACGACAATCTATGAGTGCACCCAACACATCTCCTTTGGTTAGTAATCGAAACTAATAGTCTAGTAACTCACATTAATTTATCAAAAATCATTAAACAAATTTTAGTTTATTACATCACACATATGTTTAAGCATAGCACATATTTTTATTCAACATAACATACAAGTTCACATATATAACACACAAATATTAAGCATAAAAAAATAATATAAAAGACATTCGTACCTTTTCAATTTCACTCAATAAAGAAGATATATCCAATTTACAAAGAAGAAGAAAAAAAGAAGAAGACAACGGTAACAGCGACAGCAGCGATGATGATGATATTAAAGGAGGAGGAGAAGGGAAAAAAAGCGACAACGGTAGCAGCGACAATAGCAAAGATAACGGTGACAGCAACAGCGACGGCGATAATGATAATGATAATGACGATGATGACATTAAAAGAGGAGGAGGTGAAAGAAGAGGAGTGTGATTGAAGTTTAAATTTTAACAATTTGATAAACTTAGTTTAATAAAAACATTTAAATACCTAATATTTTTATAAATATAATAAAGTAGATTAAGTATATGATCTATACATAGCACGGGACATACATTAAGAGTCTAATAATATAACTAAATGATACTTAGTTAATATTTTTGTTTGTGTCACTACAATATAAATCATTTTTATTAAAATTTTAATTTTTTGAGTTGTATAATAGTAATAAAGTATAACAATATTTGTTTAAAATATACAAATATAATAATTTTTATATTTAAGTAAAATTTGTTAATATTGACTAGAAAAATTATAAGACTATTGGGTCTTTGAAAAATAGATGATCGAATAATTTTATACACTTTACAATAAATTTTTATATATAATTTTTTTAAAAATTAAAAATAATAATTATTAGTATCAGTCGACAATTACTAATAAATTTCTATAATGGATCAACATTTTTTATCCTAGTAAATACAAATAGCATAAGTACAAATAGCGAGCGAACACATGTCATGAACTGGTGATTCTTATTTTATTCCATTTTCTATTTTTTTCTTCTCTTCCGAAATCAAACAATCCATTCATTTCCCCTCAATCATCATCTTCTGTCCCACTCATTTTCCCCTTGTCATCGCTATAGATTCCGCTCACACACAAACTACACAAGCATAACATGTTTGGTTCACCACGTAACCACCAGTAGCATCCATGTTCTAATAACAACACAAGAAGTCCAATCCCTTTCTTCAACTACAACTAACAAACTAAAACACCAAAATAACCTTCAGTTACCGATTTATATCCCAACTAAACTTCCAAGTGTCTTGTTCGCATATGTGATCAACACATAATAATAGCCTTACTCTTCCATATCCACAGTTTCTTTTTATTATTATTATTATTATTATTATTTTGAAAATTTGGTTTACTTTTCTTCCAGTTTCTACACACTTCTATTGTACCGGTACCTGATTATGACAATGTGCTTTAGCTTGACCGAAACCAGAAACCGGTGCTACCGGTCAGCCTTCACAGGTTCGGGTCTCCGATCGACCATCACGGACCTCAGGGACGGAACCGTCATGCACTGCTGGGTCCCCAAAACCCGAGCCTCTTCCAAACCGGGGGTACCGGATGGCGGCGATGTACGGAGAGGAAGTGGTGGAGAGAGTGGTGGTGTGCTGCTCGGGAGTATGCATGGAAGAGAAAGATATCAAAGAAGGGTTGTTTCCTGTTTCGGATTTGGAAGAAGCTGCCTGCATTTTGGTGCCTCAGAGTCCGGAGAGGCTGAGGGAGCTTGTTGGATATACGTTCTTTAGGCCTCCTCCTGTTGCTTGGTTGCCTTCTTGCTTCCTCTATGATTTCATTGATGTAAGCCTCTAACACTTTTTTACCCCCTCTTATTTACTTTAACTTACCCTTGTTTTTCTTTCTAAATAGTAAATATATCGATTTAAGTTTGAGGCAATGTGGTGTGAAGGAAGTATAAATTCACGTCACAAACAATGCAATTGCAAAGTGATGAATTGGATATCATTCCTCCATTTCATCAATTTCGCTAAGAGGAACTCTGTGGACCAGCAATTTTGTTAAAATTTGACCAGCACTTAACTATCAAAAGTAAAATAAATAATTTTGCACCATTAGATATAATCTCCCACCATTAAATACACTCATGATGGTTGATTGATGGCTATATATCATAATTTCTGCTGGTCCCTAGCATTCTTCTTTTGCTAATTTATCATATGGCTAGGATTATTGAGGTTGAGTTGAGTGGTATTTTTTAATTCTAAATCTTAAAATCTTAAATTCGGGTGTCATTATTGTATAATTTTTCAACTATTTGGATGTTTTAGATAAGAGTAATGATATAGTTTTTTAATTATTTTTCTAAATATTCCCTTAATTATTAAAAAGTAATTAATTTTTCTTACTCGTGAGCTCTCCTTAATTAGGATATTATGTTAACGTGTAATTAATTTTATTTCAATTGCATGGCTAGATTTCGTTTTTGTTTTGTGGACATATTGGTTGGTGTATTTTTGTTACTTCACACTTCATTTTTATGCAAATTGCAAACCACCGTGTCTCCAAGGGCCCAAAACAAAAATAGAAAAAAATATTTTCCTATATGGGTGTTTGATTGGTTGGTTTTGGTTAGTTATCCACTGTAATAAATTAAATAGTTTCTTCTGGGATTCCCCAAACAAATGGAATTGGGACTCTGTTTTGCTTAGCCTTGCGTGGAACAGTTGGATTAGTCTAGCATAAAACGGTGTAATGCTCATACTTTTTGTCTTCATATGTTTTTGTGAGTCAAAATAGGTTTCGTGATTTAGAACGAAACTTAACTCAAGTTAGCCCCTCGTTAGTTCTTTGAGGTTGAGAAAGTAATTTAACTCAAATTTGCAGCACTATTATAAGTTGAATTTGATTTTGATGTACTATATAAAGAGGTTTTTAGATTTTTATCTAATTATTTATCGCTACATAAGCAAAATTATCTATTGTTCACCATTACCGCGTGAATAATAATTCAAAAGAAACGATGTAATTAGAATTGTGTAAAATAGTTTTTACCATGAATATGTCAAAATTAAACTCTCACTTACTAAAACTTAGGTGATCATTAACTAGGTATAGGATAACAGGAAAGGAAGAATTGTAAAATATGATGGCAAATAATAGAATTGGATGATGTTTCAGCTGCTATTTTGACCAACAAGACCTAAAGACTTGAGTCTTGTGTTCGATTCATCTATATGACTAGGAAGGAATGGAGTATTCTTAAATGGGTGAATTTTTGTTAGGCAATGTGCAGGGACTATGTAGAAGAACGGAGAGAACTAATCCGAGCCATTGCAAAGGACAGAAAACTTTGTGACATCCCCAGGATTTCTCAGGTTCATCTCTACTTCCCTTTTAGTACCATAATATCTTTGGCTCTTGTTTATCATTTCTTCTTTTCAATGATTATTGAGTTTCCTATACTAAAAGCTAAAGCAGAAGGCTTAATTTCATCTTCTACTGCAGCCTACGTTAATTATCTGGGGAGAGCATGATCAAGTGTTCCCTTTGGAGCTTGGTTACCGATTGAAAAGGTTAATATTTGATGAACTCTCTTATTCTACCTATTCAGTTTTAACTGAAATTCTTATACAGATACAAGTTTATCATGTCATATTTAGACACAAAAGAATATTGATGTGATGTATAAATAAATAAGCTAAATATCCTTAGTGTAGTGGGATGGCATTTTTATTGTGATCATGCCAAAGATGAAACGCTGATTTTGGGAAAAACCTTAAATGCCTCTAGTCAAGCTTGGTGCTTGATGCACTAAGGCAATATAATAGTGTAGATATAATATAAAGATTAAGCACTAAATTGGTCTCCAAGAAATTTTGAATTAGATATTTTAGTTCCTAACAAATTTTTATCCTCTAGAAGTCTTCGAGACTTGCTCTCGTTAGACGGATTGGTCCATCTGATACTTTTAATCAAACTTTTAATATACATGTTGCACAAATAAGTCCCTATTTTTATTATAAAACCATTAGGTTCCAAAATATTACTATTAGACAAATTAGTCTCCTTTCAAAGCTGACAGAAGGATAAATCTGTCCAACGAGAGAAGGATAAATCTGTCCAATGAGAGTAATTCTCGAGGATTTCTAGTGAATAAAAATTTGTTGGAAATCAAAGTGTCCGGTTTTGAATTCTTTAAGGACCAAGTTAGGTGTTTATTTAAGAGTTATTAGAGCATTGTCCATTGAACTTATTCTTATTTAAGAATTTGACCACTTTTAAATATAATACTCATTGGCATTGCATTTGGTAACACAGGCATTTGGGTGAGAATGCACAAATGGTACTAATTAGGAATGCAGGGCATGCCTTAAATGTGGAGAAGACCAGTGAATTCCTCAAGATATTGATATCGTTTCTAGTGGATTTTCAGCTACCTCGAGAGAGCCCATTCATCATCAACTGTGAAACCAACAATGGAGTTTGAGTAATCAAACAGAGCACATGGAGAAAGGAAATCTTCACATAATAACAGAAGAAGAAAAAAGCAGGTTTCCCTGAATATTGGGTGACTCTGTTGAGGCACATTCTTTTTAAAATTTGGCTGGCTCTAAAGCTGAGGTGAGGCCTGTTGGCTATTTCCATTGGAAACAGTTAAATGCAAAGGAGTTAAGTGGCTTGTTCGATTGGTAGATTTCGAGTCATTCTTAGCTACTCTGGTAGTAAATAAAAAGATTTGTTCTCCAATTAATTTATGTCACATATATTAAAATGACTTTATTATAAATAACTATTAATGATTTAATGATTTTCCATTCAACTAATAGATTAGTGCAATAATTATAATTTGCAATATGAACACTTAAGAATTTTTCGTAATTTTCGGTCTCTCTCTGTGTTGGATTAATCACTTATCACCAAGGTGGAAAAAATCGAGTTTTTACGTCAAATCGAACAAGTAAATTAAGAACGTAAAACGTAAAATTTTAACAAGATTTAAATCGTAAAATCGTCAGATTTAGTACAAATTTTGTAAAATTGATAGATTCATTTAAAATCGTAATATCAAAAAATTTTAAGAGTTAAATCGAGTATGCTTGCTATTGTGTCACTAATATTGCTTACCGCTAGACTAAACAAGGATGTAACTTTGTTTGACTTTAGTGTTTCAAAATCGCATCTAGGATATAAAAGGTTGCATTCTTTACGGATGCTATAAGATCGAATTTTAGACATCAAATTCTAAGGGTGGCACAGATGATTAAGTTAAAACCATCACTATGTTTGAATTTAACTATATTGAAGATATTGTGGTCAATAGTGTGAAAATAGAGTGCAATAAAAATGTACGAAAACTTATCGAATGTATTGAGATTGGATTATATTTTTAAGTGTTAAATAATTTTATTTCTTTAATTCTAGTGTTAGAATATATTAGAATCAATTAGTATTTATTAGAATTATTTAGCATATCTAAATATTTATTATAAGTTATTACGTCTTTATTATTTCGATTTTTTTAACACCTATAAATATTTTTTTATATTGTATCATTATATACAACTTGAATATACACAAATCTTTTTTCTAATGCTTTCTCTTAACTTTCTAACATCTAGCATGAGTGGTCTAACATGAATCATTAGCAAGTAATCCTAGTTTTAATACATATAAATATAAATAAAAAAATAGATGGCTAAAACTAAAAATTGATGTGTAAAAAAATTTGGCACAAATGGTCAATGTTAGAAAGAATTCAATAGTTAAAGTCGAAAATTATATATGCATGAAGCATACCATAATTAGAGAAAACAAAAATGAGTTAGGTTTGACAAATAATTTATCTTATGTTTGATGTCTATGTTTGTTTGAAGTTCAAGACTACTTAAAATACAAGTCTTCTTGAAGTCTATGCTCCAAAATTACTTCAGATGCAAGTTTATTTGAACTCTAAAATTATATCAACTAGTTTTAAGATTTTTTTTTTCAATAAATAGGATTAATTTTAATAAATTAGAAAGCTTCCATTCATTTACACTAGCTCATTTTATGAGATCATTGGACAAATTTAGTCGACACTTTCTGTTAAGATAAAAAAAGCAAAATATAGACAAAACAAAAACAAAACATAAAGTAAATCACATTGGTGAAATAGAATAATTTACCAATATACACATAAATTACATTAGGTGAGAGTAACTTAATGATTTTAAATCAACCATAAATCGCATCAAGGGATGACGACTTAAGATGAAAACCAGAATTAACCTTGACTAAGGCGATTTGAGTACATCCCTTAAAATTAAAAATAGTTCATAAATCACAGCAAGCACTACAATTTATAGCCAATTTCCCATGCAATGTAATTTTGGGAATTCTGTGGTGACTCAGGACGTGAGCATGCAATGATGTCAAGGCATGTCTTGATGGGACTGTGACGCGTGGATGTTGACCAGCAGACTGGGGAGTTTGTTTTCCCGTTTCCCATTCCGCGCACAAACTTTTTTTTTCGTTTACCTAAACGGTTGGATTTTTTTTTTTCATTTACTTAAACGGTATTTTCGAACTTGATAAGTTAAAGAATAATTTGTCGTGGATCTTGAACTTTATTTAAGGATCTGTCATTAGCTAATAAATTGCTGCATGCATAAGACGAAATTCAAACTCCCGATACTTATTTAAGCGGACGAGTGAGCTGATCACTCGACCAATTAGTAGTTAATTAAGTTGGATTAGGAATAATGAAGTTGTTAATTAAGTTGGGTTAGTGGACTATTTTCATGGTTGTGTATGAGCTCCCTAAAGTGTGATCTTTTTTATTGTAACCTGATGTAAATTGAGTAAAAAAAAGTGAATAATACAACTTACCAATTTTTTTTAACAAAAATTTTGAGAGAAAACGTGAATTACGGTCTTTCAACAGAAGAGAATTCTCTCTCAATGGGAGTGACTTCTCAAAACAATAGATTCTTCTCCAGAAGGGAGTTACTAACTCTTACTCACATCAACACCATAACAATATTACCAAACATCAACCTTTAAAATTATACAACACCATAACCATAGTACCAAACATTAACTTTCAAATTTTATTGTACACGTATATAAGATACCATATACATTGGGAAAGGAAGAAGATGAAACTCATATTGGCAAGAATAGAGAAGAAGCTCCAGAGGGTGATAAATTGCAAGAAGAACACGTGACACCTTCTACTCAACAGCAATAAATTCAAGCCTCCAAAGATGCACCAAAAGATAAAATTTATGTGCTTGAATATAAGCCAAAAAAATCTATACCCTTAAAAATTGTAAAAAGAGGCTAAGGATTAACAATTTTCTAAGTTTCTGAAAGTCTTTAAGAAGTTCCAAATAAATATTCTTTTTACTAAAACTCTTAAACAAATGCCGTTATATGCAAAGTTATGAAGGAGTTGAATTTCAAGAAAAGAAATTGGAGGGAGAATGAAACTGTGGTGCTTACAAATGAGTGTAGTGCCATAATTCAAAAGAACATTTTTGAGAAATTAAAAGATCCAAGAAGCTTTGTGATTGCTTGTACCATTGGAGAGGTGACTGTTGAGAGAGCCATGTGTGATCTTGGAGGTAGCATCAATCTCGTACTATTATCCTTGATGCACAAACTCCAAATTAAAGAGGTAAAATCTACCCAAATTTCTTTACAGTTGGCTGACCGCGCGCTCTCTTAAATTTCCTTTAGGTGTTGTTGAAAATTTATTACTGAAGGTGGAGACGTTCATATTTCCTGCGGATGTTGTCATCTTGGATATGGAAGAGGATGTCACTCTATTATATTGGGGAGCCTTTCCTTGCTACAAGGAGAGCATTAATTGATGTTCAAAAAGGTGAATTAACATTGAGAGTGAATGATGAATGATGCGGATTTTCAGAATGTCTACAATTGAACCGACAAGTGCACTGGGTCATCCAAGTAATACCTTAGGTGAGTGAAGGTCGATTCCACGAGGACTGATGGACTGAGCAACAATGGTAGACTGATTGGTTTAGTTAGGCAGACAGAAAAGTTGGTTTTGTGGTTTCCAAAAGTATTAAATAGTAAATCAAAGAGTAAATGAAGCAAATAAGAGAATTGGTGACAAATCAATGAGAGAAAACAGTTAAATCGGAGATGTTTACTTTTTCGAGTTAAGTTTTCTTACCAAAATCATGCAAGATTCATTTCATGGCAAACTGTAATTGACTAAACCTTAATGTCTTAGTGATTTAGTCTCCTCTAATCTTTATCAACCGCCAATGTGTTGGTTACTTGATTCCGATTAGAGGGTTAAGTTCAAATCTAGTTTATGGCCACAAAAATCCTAATTACTCAAAGTTAAGAGGATTGTATGTCACATATTTCGATTAGTTCAAGTAATTAGCAATTTAGGAGGAATTTACTTTCAAGCTGTTGTTCAGGTGAGGTCCTCTTCCAAGGGTCACAAAAACGCAAATAGAATAAGGGTCATACTTTCGTTCCACCCAGATTCATAAAATGAAGAACATAAGTAATCCTTGAAATTGAATCAATACATTAATTAAAATAGAAAAGCAATAGTCTTAATCCATAGAAATAAACAGAGCTCCTAATCTTAACCAAGGAGGTTTACTGGCTCATGACTTACAGAGAAAACTAAGGTTCTGAAAAGTTAAACATGCGGAAGTGAGAAGATTCCCTTAAAGGGTGAATCTTTTTCCTTTTATATCCAACCTAATTTGATTTAAACTAAAATAAAATAATAAATCCTAAAACCAAAAGATATTGTTTCTAATTAAAAATTATAAAAATAAAATAAAAGATAACTAATAAAAGCTAATCCACTTGAAGATGCTTCATTGATGTGGGCTTGGCTCGGATTGCCTGGCACTAAACGCCAGTTGTGCGTTTAGTGCCCAAAGATGCATAAAGCTTCTTGTTTCGTAAGGCTTGCTGACACTAAACGCCAACTAGGTGTTTAGCGCCTAGAAGAGTAGCGCCAAATCTTTTTCTTTTAGTTCAAAATTCTGGCAAATTGTTCCGAATTTCACCTGAAATTATAAAAACACTAAAACAACTCAAAGTATCATCCAAAGAGGATTTTTGTACTAAAATATAATAAAACTTAATAAGTTCTAACTAAAAATGACTAGAAAATAAGCAGAAAATAAGTACAAGATGCTTACACATTAATGAACACATTATGCTCAATGTATTTAAAGCTCTACAGCATCCTAATGATTATGCGGATTGCATGAAAATTGACATCATTGATCCATTGGTGCAAGATGCATTAGAAGAGGAAGAGCTTAATGAATCACTTGAGTCCTCTATTGAAGTTAATGTTGGTGAAATTGAAGAGTGCCTACCACCCAAGGAAGCAATATATATTCCTTCAAAGGAAGAAGGGCCACCAAAGCTTGAATTAAAGCCCCTACCTCCCTCTCTAAAATATGTTTTTCTTAGAGAGGTAAAGACAAAGTTATACAAGCAGGGTACTAAATGAAGCTCAAAGGAATTATACAACTACTGAGAAAAAGTTACTTGTTGTGGTATTTACATTTGATAAATTAAGATCCTATTTAGTTGGTTCAAAGGTTATTGTTTACCCTGATCACTTTGCTCTTAAGTGCCTTTTGACAAAGCAGGACTCTAAACCAAGATTAATTAGGTGGGTGCTCCTTTTACAAGAATTTGATATTGAAATCCGAGATAGGAAGTGTTCCGAGAATCAAATAGTGGACCACCTTTCTCAGATTGAACCAGTGAAAGCACAAGAACCTTTACTTCCCCTTCATGAAATGTTCCTGATAAGCATTTGTTTATGATTCAAGAGACACCTTGGTTTGCTGATATGGCCAATTACAAGGCCGGGAGGATAATATCAAAGGAACTTACTAAGCAACAAATAAAAAAGTTACAACATGATGCCCGGCATTTCCTTTGGGATGATCCATATTTATTCAAGAGGTGTTTGGACGGAATCATCCGGAGATGTATTTCAGAGGAAGAGATTCCACAGATCCTCTGGCATTTCCATGATTCCGAGTATGGTAGGCATTTTGGTGGAGAAAAGACAGCGACAAAGGTCCTTCAATGCAAATTTTACCGGCCCTCACTCTTCAAGGATGCGAGACAGTTTGTAAACAAGTGTGACTCTTGCCAAAGAGCTGACAACTTGCTCAAGAAAAATGAATTGCCTCTGAATTCCATTTTGAAGGTTGAATTGTTTGATGTTTGAGGTATAGACTTTATGGGACCATTCCCTTCTTCCTATTCCAACAACTACATCTTGGTGGTTGTTGACTATGTTTTTAAATGTGTAGAAGCTGCACCTTTAGCCACTAATGATGCTAAGGTGGTGATGAGTTTCCTCAAGAAGTATATCTTTAGTAGGTTTAGTGTTTTCCAAACCTTGATCACTGATGGTGGTAGCCACTTTTGCAATAAACAGTTAGATGCACTTCTTCTGAGATATGGTGTTAAGTATAAAGTAGCCACTCCTTATCATCCTCAAACAAGTGGCCAAGTAGAGTTCTTTAATAGAGAAATCAAAAGAATTCTGGAGAAGATTGTGGGTGCTTCAAAGAAGGATTGGGCCAAGAAGATTGATGATGCTCTCTACGCTTACCGCACAGCCATCAAGACTCCGATTGGGATGTCACCTTATCAGCTTGTCTACAGCAAGGCCTGTCATCTGCCAGTAGAACTAGAGCATAGAGCTTATTGGGTAACAAAATTTCTGAACTTTGATGCAAAAGCAGCTAGGGAGAAACGGCTCCAACTCAATGATCTTGATGAGCGTCGGATGGAAGCCTTTGAGAATTCAAGGCTCTATAAAAAGAAGACCAAGATGTGGCATGACAAGAGGATAGTCTCAAAGACCTTTGAGCCTGGACAATCAGTACTCCTATACAATTCAAGGTTGAAACTTTTTCTTGGAAAGTTAAAGTCTAGATGGTCAGGACCTTTTACTATCAACAAGGTCTCACCCTATGGTCATGTGGAGATTGTGGAAGGCAATTCATGGAGAACTTTCACTGTCAATGGTCAGCGGCTCAAGCATTATCTTGGAGATGAAATTGATCGTAAAAGGACCACACAACTCCTCACCTAGAGGAGTGAATCATCAAGCTAGCAACATTAAAGAAGTGCTTGTTGGGATACAACCTAATACTTAGTATCATTTGATTTTGTTTTTTTCTTTACTTAATTCTTACTTACTATCTTCTTTCATAATATGCATGAACATTCATATGAGTTTGGTGTAGGAAATTAGTGTGTTGACACATGATCCAAGCTAAGTTTGGTGTGGTGGAGTTTTCACGTGGCACACCACTATTTCACAAAGCTTCTGTTAAGGCCCTACGTGGTACGTGAAACAACCACGAACAATGTGGTTGAATTTGACACTCCCAAGGGCATTCTGTAGTCCCTACATGCAACATGAGAAACTCCACATCTCACGTCAAAGGGAGGCCATGATTACGCACGACATATGTGTACGCATGAGGAAAGTATTTTAGGGATTTGTGCATACGCACAACACGTGGGTACGCACAAGTTGAATTTCACGTCCCATGTGAAAATTGCTACGTCCCATGCCAAGCTCATACCATACTCCCAGGGACCCTTTGTCAATTCACATGCCACGTGAATTACACCACGTACCACGCTACAGCTCATAGAGGCATCCCAGGAACTTGATTTCCTCACGTGCAACGTGAAACTTGTCACATACCACGCCATGTATTAAAAGATACTCCTAGTGATGTTAATCATTCTCATGTAACACATGAAAACCCTAGCGTCCTATGCCATGAACTAGGACAACTTCTCATGGACATTAATTAAGCTGTGTGCAATGTGAAAGCCCAAGAGTACCACGTCATACAGCATAGTGCACTCTTGGGACATCCTTTTAAGCTCAACTACTCATGCATGCATTATCATTTTAGTTTAATTTTGTTTACACGACAACCAAACCTAAGTTTAGTGTGGTGGCCTCCATGCATGCATACAACCAATATGCAACCCTAGCTCCTAACCTTATGTACTTCATGCATATATTTTTTCCTTTCATTTTATATTTGTTTTCCCTCCTTGTTTATCACTTGAATTCATTTTTGTTTGTAGTGCTTGACTCATCCAAACCAAAATCCATACATGTTTGTCCTTATCTTCTTTAAACCCTTGGACACACCTCCACCTCCATGCATCCCTTAGATGCCCACTTTCATCCTCACCATTTATTTATTTCACAACTCTCTATTACTATAAATACCACCATCCCTTATCTCTTCTTGCATCAAACTTCTTACCATATTTTATCACTATCACCGTAGCCTCCACATCCCTCACTTCATTGTCATCACCATTCACTTATCTCTCAACCTTCCTTCTTTTACTTTCCGTTCTATCTTTTTTTTCTTTGTTAATTGGGGACATACAAATCCTCTAAGTTTGGTGTTAGTTTTGATATAGTGAGATACATCAAATATCATGGCCCCTAAGAAAGCCTCTGCTTTAAATAAAAGAAAGGGAAAGGAACCAATGGCAGCTTCATATGATTCCACAAGGTTCCTCTCCAGCTTTCATGAAAATCTCTTTTATATTGCTATGTATGGCAAGAAGATTATTTCTGAAGGACCTTTGCATCTAAGAAGGGGGAGTACCCTGAAATCATGGATCAAATTGGGATGAGAAGGTGGCAAGTTCTCTTTGACCCTATTCTAAGGGTGGGGCAAATTTTGATCCAAGAATTCTATGCTAATGCATCCCTCACCAATGCACAAACACATGATGAAAGACCTCTAAACTACAAAAGCCTTGTGAGAGGCAAGGAAATTGATTTTAGCCTTGAGAACGTCCGGAGGATCCTTAGGTTGAGAATATCAACTTTATCATCATCAGAGGTGTCATACACAGAGAGAAAAAAGCATGATCCAAGACTTGATGAAGTGATCCGAGATCTTACCTTGCCGGGTGCACAATGGATCATGGGAGCTTCGGGCAAGGCACTCCATTTGAGAAGGAGCGAGCTCAAACCAATTACAAGGGGTTGGATGGAGTTTGTATATCGTTCAATCTCACCCATAAGTAACCGATCTGAAGTTACTGTTGCTAGAGCAATCATGATTCACTGCATCATGATCAATCAAGAGGTGAGAATTGACAAATTAATTCCAAATGAGATATACCACTTTGCTTCCAACCCAAGCTCAAGATCTCTACTGTGATTCCCTAGCATTATTTATTGTCTCTGTGAAACGGCTGGTACTTTCATAGAGAATGACATTCTGATTTTACTAGGGAACCCAATCACTAAGAGGACAATGGAAAAGGTAAGAGCACAACCTCCTCAAGAAGCTCAAGAAGAAGAGGTCCAGGGAGTTCAAGAAGAAGATCAAAAGGCCCAAGAAGAAGAAGCCGAGGGAGTTCAAGAGGAAGAGCAAGAGAATTAAGAAGCTCACAATCAGGGTGAACCACAGTCTTGGGTCCCTCCACAACAAGGAGTAGAGTGGCAACAAATGTATTCCACAATACAAGAACTTTTCGCACAACAAGCACAATTTATGAGAGAGCTCCAAGAGAAAAAAACCTTGCAAGAAGTCCATCACAAAGAATTTCAAGATTTCAGGGCCTCGTAGAGGGCAAATCACAAAGAGTTCCAAGAATACAAGGCACTCTATGAAGCTTGGTATGACACTGAAGAATCTTGGCGACTTTACATGCATGCCAAGATGAACTAATATACTTGGGCTCAAAATGCAGCACACCCAAACATCACTCCGTATGAAAAAATATCCCACATCTGTGGAAAGGAGGTTAAGAGGATAAACAAGGAGTGTGCTGAGTGGAGGGAGAGAGAATTAAAAGCCCGTGGCCTTTGGAACCCAAAAGGTAAAGCTAGTTAATCCGAGGCAGGAATTTGGGAACCAAGGGGAGCACAAGAAGAAGATGATGAGGGAGGCAATAATGATGAATAAGGTTATCAAGTTCTCTTTTTACTTTTATTACCCATCTCTTTATATTTTTATAATCTGTTTGCCTTGCTTTATGTTGTTGCATTTGCTTTAATTGTGTTGCCTTATCCGTTGTTTTGTCTACCTAACTACTACTTGTACTATCCTCCCAAGCACTCTAATCATATGAAAGGAGAGTTGCTTAGATGGAAGAAGGCTACCTATTAATAAAGTCCCTTCATGAATAGTGGTGGTATATATTTGTGATTTTCATGGACTGAGCCACAAAATGATGATACTGCATAAAAAGGAAAGATGATTCCTTCTGAGTATGAGGCTTAGAAAAATATTATGAGATTTATGATCAAAAGAAAATATCCTTGAACTTGACTTGAAAAAGAAAGAAAAGAAAGAGAGAAAAGAAATAGCAACCAACAGAACAAAGAAAGAAAATCAAGAAGATCATAGGTTGCAAAACTCCGAGGATCAATGGTTAAAGAGCCCTACTATGTGTCTGTGGTGTGATTGTCCAAGGACAGGGCCAAGGCTCGGGTGAATAGACCCAGGGGTGCTTTATCATCCGATAACTTGAACCAACTAGTTCGCGATTAGCGATTAAAAACCCACCATCAAGAGTTCCCTTGAGATAGAGCATTTAGAAACCCAAAGAGATTCTCGACATCGATGGCGGGAAATTTAAAATCTTTGACTATATGCTTGTGGTGTGAACGTATCAAGGAGTGGCTCGGATAATTAGATCCGATGGATGCCTCATCACCTGGTCGGATTACCGATCGAATTCCCACAATCAAGAGTTTCCTTAAAAACGGAGCATTTAGAGTTGTCAACCCGAAAAGCTCTCTGATGTGAAACAAGGATTCAAGGATCAATCTAAAGCTTAAAAAAGGATCTCATAGTACTATCCGAGTCTTAACTCTCAAGGATCATCCATTCGTAGGAGTGCAAAACTCATTGAAGTAAAAGAAAATCCAAGATGATCACAGAGGTTAATTAAACCCCACTTCCTAGAAGGACATGAACTTCAAAAAGAATTTAACCTCACTTCATTTAATACAATTCTATTCCTTTCTATTTTCTTTTGCTTGAGTACAAGCAAAGTATTAAGTTTGGTGCCTGAAATAAGGTTGTCTAGTAGCTTAAAGCACGAGAATGTTAGAGCAAGATAACTTCACTAACAGGCTTAAGTAGAACTTGTTTACCACCCGAAGAGAGTAAACTGTGTTTCTACCCCCTGAATTCACTTTCAAGCTTTCTACTTAATAATGATAAACGTTGTCTTTTTTATCTAAAGATCATACAGGGCAAGCAAGATATTTATTTTGGACTCCAATGTGATCAATATTAAGCAAGTTAGCTAACTAAGTACAAGTAGAGGCAGGGGTATTATGGTGAAGAACACAACAGACTTGTTGAGATTCACCTTTTGATCATTGCTGCTTTCATAAATATTCAATAAACTCAGGACATTTTCACAATCCTCAAAATTAGCTTTGCAGAATAGGATCGAGTCATCAGCAAAGAGAAGGTAGTTAACCTTAGCACAATGCCTATGAACCTAGATACCTTAGATCGGGCTATTTTGTTCTACCTTGTGTAGCAAGAAGAGGACTTTTATACAAAATAGAAAGAGATATGGAAATAGAGGATTTCTTTGACAAATTTCTCTATTTGGTCTAAAAAAATCAAAGAGTTAACTTTCTACAATGACAGAATAAAAAACAGTCGTTACCAATTAATGTATCCAACCAATCTAACGCGAGGTGAATCCAAATTTCTCCAATATGAGAAACTCATTCTATTTAACAAATAAAGTCGCATGTATTAATTTAATATGCAAAAACAAAATGAATATAGAGGATTTCTCTCAGCAGTTGACAAACTATCCCGTTGTTACCAAGCCTTTACAAGGTACATTTCAAGGACACTACAAAATGACATTTGAAGAGGAATAATTCTATAAATATAAAGCGGAATTGATGCAGAACATTATCATAATTTATACACCACAATAAATAGCAGTAACTTATTCTATAACCATCACCCAATTTAATTTTGTGTATCTATAATCAAACATATATCATAGAAAAGTAAATCTACCAGTATACTTTTTTCATATCAGCTCCTGCGACTTCTTTGGTAATTACATTGGCCCTATGCACACCTTACGGCTACATAGGAAATGTACAAGGATTATACTATTTCCTCTATATTTTCTTTCTTTATTCCCCGCTTCCTCTGCTTTTTGGCATCCTGTGTCCAAAATTTTTTCAATGCCCAATTTTCTATGGTTGAGCTTTTTATGATAATACAAAATGAAAAACATTTCATGGGTGGAATGAATATATATGAATATTATTGCCCTTCAATTCAATATTCTTGAATTAGCTTGATTGTCTCTTGTAGAAAGGTTTCTGGCAGATCAGCAATCTTTGATCACTGTCACTTTCAGTTTCTATCACCCTTGCATCCCACTTCAGCTGAGTCGTTAGAGCTCTTGCTGATTCTACTAAAGGAACTGTATCTCGAATGATAACCCAACCCTGCAAACATAATTAAATAACCAATATCAGCAACTTCACAATCATATTATATTACATAATAATATGCAGTGATCATGAGAACAGTTTTAGCTCTTTGAACTATCATAGATACTCTCAACAATAATGAAAGCAACAA
>NC_029778.3:57264610-57298237 GCF_000817695.3 Arachis duranensis
AAAGGGGGGGGGGGCGGAAATTCCCATGGACAAGTAGTAAAATCCGAATATTTAGTTGACATACCTCTGGGCGAAGCAATCTGTCAATTTCAATGAACAGATCAAGCATAGTGCATCTGCGGGGCTTGGCGAATTCAAGGGATAAAAGTCCTGCTGCATGCACCAAGTCATAGGTTCTAGGGTATGATGGAAATGCCTCACACCTACAAACCACCGAAAAATCATGTTTGTACAGAAACTACAATTTGCTGAAAACTATTCTTCATAAGAACTTATCAAAATCCTGAGCAGTGCTGGTAATTGGAAAAAAGTTTTTCAAAAAGAATAATGCACCATGTAAGAATTGATTTGTCTGTTATAATGAAGTCTCACTAAGGAAGAATTCAGCAGTGCATCTAAACCAGATGCAGCCAATAAAAAGGGATTGATGGAAGAGAATCACGATATTCACATTTAGAAATGAGAAATGTTAGGGGCAAACACTTTTTAACAATATTAGCCAATACTTTGAGCTAACACTTTATTTTTATACTATTAGGATTTAGGATTAAAGGTTTAAAATTTAGTATAAAAATACCTTTGTAGGCCAAGTGTTAGGTCAAAGATAATAAATTTTGTTAGTCATGTAGTATTGCTCTTCAAGAATAGCTGAATAAGAAGAAAGGTAAGAGAGATTAAAATACCAATCATGCAGAATGCCAACGAAACCTCTGTCCTGGATCAAAGGAAGATGGTTTGGCCCACTCATTGAAACCACATTCATGACCCAGACAGACTTTTTAGCTTGCAGCAATGCCAAATTGAAACCACCAAACTATTCCTGAACATGTTGTAAGGAGGTGAAGGGTCCTCTTCGCCCGGCCTCTTCGGATGGTCAGAAAATATTAAAGGTGACAGGAGCGACCAATAATTGTTGACTGCTGTTTTCCAGCTATCAGTGTCCTCGGCAAGTTCATCAGACTGCAACCCTGACATATTTAAACATGGACAGTGTAAGTCCAACATAACTATTCGATTCGGCAAGGTTTTACAATGAAATCACTTTCCCTAAGAGCTCAATAGATAAGAGTTTGAAGACAGTAACAATTACCATGGACTGCAAGCTCGTTCTTGTTCAAGTTAGCTCGAGAAGGCCATGCTTCCCTTTTTTCAATTGGAATCCAACGGCTATTCTGTGTTCCTCCTATGCAATTTTGCAGTACTCGATAATATGGAGTCTCTATATCATGACTTTTACCACACAAAGAAGGACCAGAACCAGGCTTTCTGGTTGTAAAAATAGGCAATGCTAAGAATCAGGACCATGTTGAAACGGTAAGCAAATGCATACACATGGCATAAAATCTATTTACCAGAAACCGCTTCTAAGGATATGGAAATCGTAAATGCATGTACTGTATTGTTACCTTGAACTATAGCAACTCTTTTTACTAGTTTTCTTCCATACGGCAGTTTCATCTTGCTGGGACAACATTTCCCAGCAAATACTTTGTGCAAAATCCTGTACAAACTTCCACCTTTTCTGACTCTCTTTGTTTCGAGCATTTGTAAGTGGCGATGTCCAGACAAAGTATCCACCAGGTCTTAGAAGCCTATCAGCCTCAATCAAGAAAATGCCACCTATACCAAGAATTGTATATCAATAACATTACAAAGTGCCAGGAAATGAACAAAATCCAACATAAAAGTCATGATCCGAAGCTGTAAAAAATCATCAGATTCCCAGTTCCAACGTCCAAAATGGATAGCCAGCCAAAAGCTTATTAATGAATCAAACAAAGGATTTCAATTCAAACGTGACTTTATTTTCTTCTTCAAATGACATTGAGTAATGAATTATTTAGTTTTGAACCACATAAAAATTCTAGAAATAAATGTTTCTGGAATAAACATAAAAGAAGCACTCATCAACAAAAAATAGCATGGGATGAAAATATGAAAGATACCTTTCTGGTCCCAATCAATGCCACATCTTGCACAGTGTAACATATCAAAGGAGAGCGATGGATATGGCAACTGTGTTGAAGTGAAAGAAGCAACCATGGCTGGAAGACCCCTCTCAAGTGTAAGCTGAACTTGACTTCCTGAAGGCTCAAAGTTTGCTACGCACATCGTCAAAAGTTGACTCTGAAAGAGGTGCGCACCAAAGCTACCATAGCCACAGCCAATATCCAGTATTGTTCGAACCTAAAAATTTTAGATATTTTAGGATGCTAATATCTCAATAAAATAACATTTCCGGCGCATAACAGTGCACACTATGAACTCGGTTCAAACTCAATGCCATCGTAAACTATCAGCAATATCTAGCAGAAGTCCTATCAAGATCAATATAAGGTTATCATTTCAACATTCATTGATTATTAAGTGAAGATAACAATGAGATCCTTAATATATAAATAATTTTAATACTATTATTGTTAGAATCAGCTTAAAGTCGTCAGAACACTGTCTTACTCAGCACACTTAAGTAGCAAATTAGAGGCAATTAAGTATGCTGAATTCTATTTAAGCATGTGTCAAACTAATGAAATACAAATACGATGGATGAAAGTACCGAAAAAGTTCAGGCAACAAACACTGAATCTATCCATTTCAAACAGATAGGACAAATGAATTTACCCCGGCTTGTAGGAAGCTAGACTCATTTCTAAGTCCAATCATTTCCGCAATTTGATGCGAGTAGTCTTCGACGCCATCAAACATGAGAGAAGCGGAGCGAAAGGAAATTTGCTCTTCATCAAGCATCATCATCCTGCATCCACAAATGAAAATTTCAGTACCCCAAAGATAGCATCATTACCATATAACATCAATCACCTAAGCCAATATAACATCAATCACCTCTTTGTCAAGCTCCCAGAAGAAAGAACCTCCTGTGCAGTGATTTTCACATTAGCTACCCATATAACATCTCTTCCAGTAGGCCACCTAAGCGGAATCTTATAATTCACCGGCGTAAGCACCAAACAATTTTGCCTGAGCTCGCGGCCACATTGCCGATCAAGCTTATTGCCATCAGAATTTCCCAAAGCCAAGTTCTCAGAAACATTAAAGCAAGGAACATAGTTCTCAAACTCCTGAGAACAAAATTCCAATTCCTTTAACTTCGCTGGACCGCGAGTAAACTCACCAATATCCAACAAATCCGAAACAAGCCTCTCTTGGAGCCTCCTGTAACCATGGTAAACATGACCCCTCGACGAGGAAGAAATAGACAATGTCCACCAAAAGGATCCAGTAAGTGCAAGAACAACTATGAGCAGCAAACTGAACTTCAAGAAATGCAACAAGTTAAGCCGACTTCTTGGGGACCCAACAATGAATGGATCAGAAGCAAAACCATTGTCTGTGATGTTGCCATATTTAGAAGGTGAATTGTTACTATTATTACTATCTGCAAAGAGCAGCCTCAAAGGGAATCTAAGCGATAAAGAAGAAGGGCTTTGATCTGAGGGAGCCTTTTTATCCAAATCTTCTTTTTCTGTTTTCTCTTTGGATTGGGAATCAGGGATCTGAATCCCAGAAACACCTCTCTGAAGAGGTCTTGACATTGATTCAATGACCAAACCCAAAACAGTTGCAAAAAGAAGCCTCAACTACTTAAATAAATGCTATATGGTTAGAACAATATATGGATGGATACACTAAGAAACCAATGGAAGTGTGTTATTTCAGCACCATTCACCATTGCCACTAGCGCAAACGCAAACCTGAAACTAAAATTAATTAATTAATAAATAAATTAGAGAAACCGTGTGAATCTTGAAGTTGTTCAATCAGAACAGAGTAAGAGTACTTTCAAAGCAAATTCAGAATATTTTGAAATAAATAATTGTTTTATACAATTATTATTTTTTTAGTTTCACGTAAGAGAATTAAAAACAAGGGAGTGAGGACAAGGAAGAGCATTAATTAAATCACCGCACTAGATCCCATCACGGACCACCAGTGCTGAAATGGATATGTACCAACAATCATAAAAACCAACCCGTCAAAAACGTTGAAAATTAAATAAAAATAATAATAACAACTTGACTACTTGAGTTGTAATCAAAAGGTAAAGTTTTGGTGTTATGAGTTGGTAGATATTAACAGAACAATGATAGAAAATACTTTTGCAGTTGACGCTAGCAAAGGTAGTTCAACTTCAAAAGTAGTAACTGAATTTCAAACTCCTTTCATTTGACAAAAGAAGGACGAATTCAGCTTCAGTACGATCTAACATAAAGAGAAAAACGCAAAACCAATTTG
Source organism: Arachis duranensis (assembly GCF_000817695.3). NCBI lineage: Eukaryota > Viridiplantae > Streptophyta > Magnoliopsida > Fabales > Fabaceae > Arachis > Arachis duranensis. The sequence goes on from NC_029778.3 coordinate 57,268,865, forward strand.
GTGTGAGATCAGATCAAATGAGAAACAGAAGAAATGAAAGGAGAAGTGAGTGAGCAGAACCACTACCTCGTTGAGAGAAAGAGAACGAGGATGCGTGTGAATTTTGTGGTGCTTGTTGTTGGGTTGTTTTGGGTTGCTTGTGGCACAAATTTACAAAAACGAAGACACACAGCTCATGATGTTCCCTGCTCTCTCCTCTGGCTCGGTGTATATTATGGCTTTGGGTTTTGGGTTCATTCTGTGGGATCAGTGATTGGTATTTCTTACTTTCCTCTCTGTGTTTTTACTGTCTGTCTCTCCGCACACGCTTTAATATGTGGAATGATTACGGTGCTTAGGAAATTAAAGGGAGAGTAAAGGGAAAACTGACAGCACTGAGACAGTGTGTCAATGAGCATGAACCAGATTTTGTACTGATTCGATCGACACCCTGACAGACGCTGCTTTTTCGGCTTAATATATTGTAGGAACAAGGAACGGCTTCTTTTTTATTTAAATAATTTTTTAATTTTTTATTTTATATTATTGTAAAAACAATTATATTTTTGTGGAGATTTTTTTTATTTAAATTAATAAAATATAACATTTATGAAAACAATTAATCTCAAAATCTAAGTCATTTAACCTATCAAATCCAACCAAATAGTTTTAACTTAATTCACCTCCACGCATCATTATTTCTAACAAATTTTTGACTTAATGCACAAATATAGTCTTTTCATCTGGATTTCGTTTTCTATTTGAAAATTTTCTGCATCTTCTAGATTTTCTACATTCTCTTTCTTTTCTATGTTTTCTTTATTATTTGCGTTCTCTTCATTCAAGATCAATGCTCTTTAATCTGAATTGAATTTGAGGATTAAATTTTTTGAAACAAGTAGTGAAATCAGTTTTGAACAGGTATTTTGATTCAAGTTTAGACTATCAATTGAACCAAGACGAATTGAATTATAGTTTTGAATCGAATCAAGTGTTTGAGGTATGGTTCGAATATAGTTAATGTAGTTCGTTAGTAGTTTATGATTCTGTAGTTGAACAATTGTGGTATAAAACCTAAAACAAAATTTGTGTTATTGTTAAAAAATTTCGGTGTTATTTATTTTGATAAGTTCTTCGTAATTGAAAACTCTTCTTCTTCCTCCTTCTTATTTTATGATGATTTTCCTTCTTCTTTTTCACCATCAACATCTTTTTTTATTATTAATCTTTTCTTTCTTATTTTACCTTCTCATGTTTCTTCTTATTTTACTCTCTTAGCAAGAATAAAAATAAGAAAAAATCAAATAAAGAAAAAAAATGCATAATGATATAAAATTACAAGAAAGATGATGAACATACATTCATTCAACTAAATAAAATTGCAATACATTACAAACATGTTCATTCAAATCTAATATGAGAAGTAATATTCCTAGGAGGAGGAGGAGGAGGAGGAGGAGGAAGAGGAGGAGGAGAGCAATACAAAAATATTATTGTGTTTTTTAGTAAAATTTCGGCGTAAAAACTAATAAATTTATGTGTTATTGTTAAAAAATTTTGGTGTTATTTATTTTGATAAATTCTATATAATTCAAAACTTTAACTCTTCATCTTCTGCTACTTTTTTTTCCATCTTTTTCATCATCATCATCTTCCTTTTTTCTTATTATTCATCTTTTTCTTTTTGATTTACCTTCTCATATTGCTTTTAATTTTACTTTATTAACAAAAATAAAAATAAGAAAAAATCAAACAAAGAAGAAGAAGAAACATATAATGCTACAAAATTACTAAAAAGAGGATGAACCTACATTCATTTAACTAACTAAGATTTCAATACATTACAAATATATTCATTCAAGTCTAATGTGCCAATGTTCCTAAAAAAATAACAGCAACAGAAAAAAGAAAAAAGAAAAAAATGAAGCATTAAAAAAGATATTTTTGTGCTTTTGTAGCAAAATTTTGGTGTAAAAACTAAAAAATTTAAGTATTATTATTAAGAAATTTTGGTGTTATTTATTCTGATAAGTTCTGCATAATTCAAAACTCTTCTTCTTCCTCCTCCTAATCTTCTTCTGCTTCTTCTTCTTCTTTTAAACCTTTTTCATCATCAACAACTTTTTTTTTTCTTGTTTTACCTTTTCATATTTTTTTTTATTTTACTCTCTTAATAAAAATAAAAATAAGACAAAATAAAATAAAGAAAAAGAAGAAACACTAATGTTACAAAATTACTAAGAAGAGGATGAACATATATTCATTCAAATAAATAAGATTATAATACATTACAAATATGTTCATTCAAGTATAATATGAAAAGCAATGCTTCTACAAAAAATAAGAGCAACAAAAACAGAAAAAAGGAAAGAAAGAAGAAATGAAGAAGAAAAAAAATACAACATTAAAAAATATATTTTTGTACTTTTGTAGCAAATTTTTGGTGTAAAAACGATAAATTTATGTGTCATTGTTAAGAAATTTTGGTGTTATTTGTTCTAATAAGTTTTGTATAATTTAAAATTCTTCCTTTTCTTCTCTTTATTTTCTAGTGCTTTTTCTTCTTCTTCATCTTCTTCTTATTTCATTTTCTTTTAATTCTTCTTCTTTTACTCTTTTAAAAGGAATAAAATCAAAAGAAAGAAGAAAAAACCAATGCTGTAAAATTACTAGGAAGAAAAGAAGAAAAAGAAAAAAATGCAACAACAACAACAACAGCAATAAAAGAATGATGATGGGGAAAAAATACACGAAGAAGAAGAGGAATGCGAACAAGAAGAAGGAAGAACGCAAAAAAAGAGGAAGAACGCAAAGAAGAAGAAAGATATGAACATTCACGTTCACGTTAGTTGCTGGGGAGTTGGAGCGTGTATTCACACTCTCATTAATGAAACTGATTTTTGTTGGGCGTTCAGCGCCCAGGGGCCAGGATGGAGCTGACAGTATTTTTTGTTTTTTGCTTTATGCTTCTCCAAACTGTGAGTTAAGAGAGAAGGGGATAGTCAATCAAATAACGCAATTCTTCAAGGCGTGTGTTACACACACTTTCCTTTAGGCTTAATTTTCTGCAGGATACAATGAAGAACACTTGACTTGTTCATGCACTCACACAGTCAAGCCTTACACTAAATGATAATTTACAGAATAATATTCTCTATTCTTCCTTTTACGCATAAAGAAAGTGTTGAGATGGATTATTCAGCAATAATGAAATGAAGAAAATTTATAGATACAGAGTACATGCAACATGCAACTACGTACTCAACAGACACAACTTTTCAAATAGTTACAACCTTTCAACAGACTTAACGTTTCAAATAGTTGCAACCTTTTAACAGGCATAACTTTTGAATAAATCACAACTCTATGAAGAGATGTAACTCTTTAAAATAGCTTTTTACATATTTTGAAAATATATCTCACAATTTTCCACTATAAAAACTCCTTTTCAATCCTATCATTCTAGAAGTTTTATGCTTTCAATAGAGGTATCTTGCGATTTGAATCTTTACCTACTAACCAGTGGTATTCACTCATCCGAATTTAAAATGGTAGACAAGCTTTGAACCATTTAACTCATATGAACAAACGTGCACTAATGACACATAAAATTTTGGTATTATTTAGATGTTATATTAAATATGACACATTTAATATACTACATGACCTTGTGTCTTATATCCTTTCGTGAGTGCTTTAAGAATAAAATCTTAACTCTAAGAACTGGCCTCAGTTCACACTCATATAGGTAGACTCTATCAAAAGTATCCCATAATTAAATACTTTAGCAATAATATACTTGCTATAGGTCTATTAAGAACAAAGCTCATCCTGTTCTTTTATACTATTATGGTTCCAAGTACTTTTTATCTTAGGATGAAAGTAATATTTATGAGTACTTGCAATTACTCTAATAGTGTACTTCACTACATTAAACTCAAGACTTGATGTTACTTAAGTGTGAGTTGGGTATTTATCATTGATAATTATTTAAAATACGAATTTTAGTCCCATCCCTTTTGATGTTTTAAACACCAAATCCCTTTTGATGTTTTAAACATCAAATCCCTTTTGAATCCTTTCATCAAAGGATCAGCAAGATTTTGTTTTGACCTTATAAAATTTAGAGATATAACTCCATTGCCAATAACATTTTTAACATAGCTATGTCTTACTCCAATGTGTTTAGATTTTCCATTATAAACTTGGCTATAAGCCTTTGATAATGTTGCTTGGCTATCACAATGTATAGAAATTGGTGTCATTGATTTTGGCCAAACTAAAATTTCATGTAATAAATCTCTAAGCCATTCAGCTTCCTTACTTGCTGCTATCAAAGCAACAAATTTTGTAGCCATGGTAAAATTCATTATGCAAGTTTGTTTCTTGGATCTCCAAGAAACAGCACCCCCACCAAGAGTAAAGATCCAACCACTTGTTGATGCATGATCGCCTATATTGTTTATCCAACTAGCATCTGTATATCCTTCTAAAATAGAAGGTTCACCACTATACAGCAAAATATAGTTTATTGTTCCTTTTAAATATTTTAATATTCTTCGGACAGCATGCCAATGGTTTTTACTTGGATTGCTTGTATACCGACTTAAGCGACCTACAATATATGCTATATCTGGTCTAGTATAGGTCATAGCATACATTAAGTATCCAATTATTTTTGCATACTCAATTTGTAAAATAGACGACCTGTATTGGGTACTAATTTAATACTTAAATCGAAAGGAGTACTCACCGAATATTCTTCAAGCTCATCAAATCATTTTAATTTTTTTCTATATACTAAGATTGAGATAATCCTAAATTATGACCATTTCTAACAATTTTAATTCCTAAAATTATATCTGCAACTCTCATATCTTTCATATCAAAATTACTAGACAAAAAATATTTAGTTTTTTCTACCTCTTCTAAATCAGTATAAAAAAATAAGCATATCATCAACATATAAACAAATCATAACACCTTTGCCATTTTTAACTTTACTATACACACATTTATTTATCAGATTCATTTATTTTATATCCATTAGCACGAATAGTTTCATCAAATTTTTTATGTCATTGCTTAGTGGCTTGTTTCACTCCATATAAAGACTTAACTAATTTGCACACTTTATTTTCTTGACCAGCAACTATAAATCCTTCGGGTTGCTTTATATACACCTCTTCATCTAGTTTACCATTTAAAAAAGCTGTTTTAATATTCATTTGGTGAATGACAAAATTAAAAATTGAAGCAAGTGCTTTAAGCACTCTAATTGTAGCAATTCTTGCTACTGGTGTATATGTATCAAAGTAATCAATTCCTTCTTTTTATGCAAATTTCTTAGCAACTAACCGTGCTTTGAACTTATCAACAGTTCCATCTACTTTTATTTTCTTTTTGAAAATCCATTTATAGCCAATGTCCTTTGACTCACGAGGAGGTTCCACTAATTTTCAAGTGTTATTTCTCATTATTGACTCCATTTCATCTTGTATTGCTTCTTTTCAAAAATCTGAATCTCGAGATCTTATAGTCTCTTCAAAGATCTCAGGATCACCTTCCATATGAAGGCATATAGGTGCAATGCTATCTATTGATTCTCCTACCCTTCCACAAGGAACATAAAGAAATCTGGTCCATAAGTCTTTGTTTTTCTTATTCTTTTACTTTTCCTAGGTTCAATCTTTTCAACGGGCTTATTTTCTACATTTTCTTCTATTTCTAAGTGAATTTTACTTTTAGGTCTTAGAGTTGAATTAAATATATCCTCTAAGAAACCTCTTGATTCAATAACTGTATTAGCAGAGTATGATTCATTAAATTCAATAACTACAAACCTATAAGCTTTACTATTCTCAGCATATCCTAAGAAAATACATTCTATATCTCTTTTTCCTAATTTCTTTCTTTTAGGTTCAGGAACTTTTACTATTGCTCTACAGCTTCAAACTTTAAGATATTTAAGATTAGGCTTTTTATTCTTCCAAAGTTCATATGAAGTTATTTTATTTCTTTTATTAGGAATTCTATTTAAAATATAACAAGCAGTTAATATAGCCTCACTCCAATAACCTTTGGCTAGACTAGAATAAGATAGCATAGCATTAACCATTTCTTCCAACATCTTATTTTTTCTTTTAGTAATACCATTCTGTTGTGGAGAATATGGTGCAGTGGTTTGATGAATAATACCAGTGGACTCAAAATAACTAAGATTATAATATTCTCCTCCACGGTCAGACCTTAAGCACTTAATAAAGGTTTCATGCTGTAATTCAACTTTAGTTTTAAAAATCTTAAATTTATCCAAGACTTCATCTTTACAATGCATCAAATATATATAACAATATCTACTAAAATCATCAATAAAAATTACAAAATATTTTTTTTCACCTATAGTAGGCCAACCATGCAAATCACATACATCAGAATGTACTAATTCTAATAACTTTTAATTTCTTTGCACTCTTTGAAAAGAAAGTCTTGTTATTTTAGTTAACATACAAATTTTGCATACATCTGAATTTTTAATTGATTTTGGAATAAGATCATATTTTATCATATCATTTAATTTATGAAAATTAACATGTCCTAAATGATTATGCCATAAATAAAAGGACTCAGCAATATAAACAGAAACATTATTATTATTATTATTATTATTATTATTATTATTATTATTATTATTATTATTATTTACAATATTCAATTTAAACATATTTTCAAATAGATATCCTTTACCCACAAACACTCCACCCTTAGACAAAATAAATTTGTCTCTTTCAAATACAGACTTAAACTCATACTTATTAAGTAGAAGGAGAAAAACTAATTTTTTTCTGACTTCGGATACATAATATACATTAGTAAGAGTTAGTACTCTTTCATAAGTGAATTCAAGTTCCACTATTCCTTTGCCCATTACTTGAATAATTGATGCATTTTCCATGTACAGAATAGTCCCATTCTCTTCTTTGAATGTCTTGAAAAATCTCTTTTCTTGCATACATGTCGAGTTGCACCAGAATCTATCTACTATGATACAATGTCTTCAATCATGTTGATCTCAGAAATAATAGCAATAAGATTATCTTTTATTACTGTGTCGTTCTTTTCTTTCTTCTTTTTTAAGAAACGAAATTCTTTTTTAAAATGTGCTAGTTTTCCACAATGAAAACAATTTTCTTTCTTTTTATTCTTTCTGATATCACTATTGTTACCTTGAGATTTATTAAAATCTCGGTATCTCTTCTTGTTGGGCTTGTTAGATTTTCCATCTTCCATTACGTGAAGATTAGCATGAGTACTTTGCTCTTTAGTATCGTCCTGTTTACAGTACTCTTCTTCAAGACGAAGGTGATTACTTAATTGCTCAAGAGAAACATCATCCTTTCTATGTTTCATAGTTCTTTTGAATTCTTTCCATGATGGAGGGAGTTTGTCAATAATTGAAGATACAATAATGGTATCATCCATGTGCATGTTATGTTGCTTAAAATTATTTAAACTATGCTCAATTTCATGCAGTTGTTCCATGACAAATCTACCATCAACCATCTTATAATTATTAAAGCAAATGACAAGAAATTTCTTACTTGTTGCGTCCTCGGCCATTGGTGCATGAAATTGTGATCTCAATGGCGCCAACAACTTGGTACGCACAATTGTAATATCACTCTTTTTCACAACTTTGCACAACTAACCAGCAAGTGCACTGGGTCGTCCAAGTAATAAACCTTACGTGAGTAAGGGTTGATCCCACGGAGATTGTCGGCTTGAAACAAGCTATGGTCACCTTGTAAATCTCAGTCAGGCAGATTCAAATGGTTATAGAGTTTTGATAATTAAAAAGATAAATAAACTTAAAATAAAGATAGAGATACTTATGTAATTCATTGGTGGGAATTTCAGATAAGTGTATGGAGATGCTTTATCCCTCTTGAATCTCTGCTTTCCTACTGCCTTCATCCAGTCCTTCATACTCTTTTCTATGGCAAGTTGTATGTAGGGCGTCACCGTTGTCAATGGCTACTTCCTATTCTCTCAGTGAAAAAGGTCCTCTACGGTTTCCCGCATGGCTAATCAGCTGTTGGTTCTCGTCTGTCACCACACTCTACAGTCGTGAGTTTGAAGCTCGTTACAGTCATCCCATCCCAGATCCTACTTGGAATACCACAAACAAGGTTTAGACTTTCCGGATCTCAAGAATGCTGCCAATGGATTCTAGCTTATACCACAAATACTCTGATCTCACGGAATGGAAGGCTCTATTATCAGGAGAGGTAACCATGCATCGTGAACTAGGAATCCAAGAGATACACACTCTAGCTTTCGCAAGTAGAATGGAAGTGTTTGTCAAGCATGCGTTCATAAGTGAGAATGGTGATGAGTGTCACATATCATCACATTCATCAGGTTGAAGTGCGAATGATATCTTAGAATAAGAATAAGCATGAATTGAATAGAAAACAGTAATACTTTGCATTAATATTCGAGGAACATCAGAGCTCCACACCTTAATCTATGGTGTGTAAAAACTCCACCGTTGAAAATACATAAGAACAAGGTCTAGGCATGGCCGAATGGCCAGCCTCCCCAAATGATATGTGAATTCGAAAAATAGGGAAAAAGACCCCTAGTACAATAGTAAAAAGTTCTATTTATACTAAACTAATTACTAGGGTTACAAAAATAGGTAAATAATGCAGAAATCCACTTTCGGGCTCACTTGGTGTGTGCTTGGGCTGAGCATTGAAGCTTTCATATGTAGAGGTCTTTCTTGGAGTTAAACGCCAGTTTATAACTTGTTTCTGGCATTTGACTCTAGCTTGCAACATGTTTCTGGCATTTAACACCAGAATAGGGCAGAAAGCTGGCGTTGAACGCCAGTTTGCATCGTCTAAACTCTGGCAAAGTATGAACTATTATATATTGGTGGAAAACCCTGGATGTCTACTTTCCAACGCAGTTGAGAGCGCACCATTTGGACTTCTGTAGCTCCAAAAAGTCCATTTCGAGTGCAGGGAGGTCAGAATCCAACAGCATCTGCAGTCTTTTGTTAGCATCTGAATCAAATTTTTGCTCAGGTCCCTCAATTTCAGCCAGAAAATACCTGAAATCATAGAAAAACACACAAACTCATAGTAAAGTCCAGAAATGTGAATTTTGCTTAAAAACTAATAAAAATATATTAAAAACTAACTAATTCATACTAAAAACTATGTAAAAACAATGCCAAAAAGCGTATAAATTATCCGCTCATCATAACACCAAACTTAAATTGTTGCTTGTCCCCAAGCAATTGAAAACAAAATAGAATAAAAAAAAGATAATATACAATGAATCCCACAATATCAATGAAACTTAGTTCTAATTAGATGAGCGGGGCTTGTAGCTTTTTGCTTCTGAACAGTTTTGGCATCTCACTTTATCCTTTGAAGTTCAGAATGATTGGCATCTATAGGAATTCAGACTTTTAGATAGTGTTACTGATTCTCCTAGTTAAGTATGTTGATTTTTGAACACAGCTACTTTATGAGTCTTGGCCGTGGCCCTAAGCACTTTGTTTTCCAGTATTACCACCGGATACATAAATGCCACAGACACATAACTGGATGAACCTTTTCAGACTGTGACTCAGCTTTGCTAAAGTCCCCAGTTAGAGGTGTCCAGAGTTCTTAAGCACACTCTTTTGATTTGGATCACGACTTTAACCACTCAGTCTCAAGTTTTTCACTTGGACCTTCATGCCACAAGCACATGGTTAGGGACAGCTTGATTTAGCCGCTTAGGCCTAAATTTTATTTCATTGGGCCCTCCTATCCTTTAATGCTCAAAGCCTTGGATCATTTTTACCCTTGCCTTTTGGTTTAAAGGGCTATTGGCTTTTTCTGCTTGCTTTTTCTTTTTCTTTCTCTTTTTTTCGCCATTTTTTTGCTACTTTTTTTTCTTTTTCACTGCTTTTTCTTGCTTTAAGAATCAATTTCATAATTTTTCAGATTATCAATAACATTTCTCTTTGGTCATCATTCTTTCAAGAGCCAACAATTTTAACATTCATAAACTTCACTATAAAAAATATGCACTGTTCAAGCATTTATTCAAAAAATAAAAAGTATTGCTACCACATCAAAATAACTAAACTAATTTCAAGATAAAATTTGAAATCCAAGTACTTCTTGTTCTTTTGTAATTAAGCACATTTTTCGTTTAAGAGAGGTGAAGGATTCATGGAATTATTCATAGCTTTAAGACATAGACACTAGACACTAATGATCATGTAATGAAGACAAAAACATAGACTAACATGAAACTCAAAAACTAAAAAACAGAAAAATAAGGGCAAGGGGATTAAGGAATGAGTCCACCTTAGTGAGGGTGGCGTCTTCCTCTTGAAGAACCAATGGTGCTCTTGAGCTCCTCTATGTCTCTACCTTGCCTCTGTTGCTTGATCCTTAGTGCTTTTGGTGCTCCTATCCTTAGTTGCTCCCAATAGTTGTATGGAGGAAAATGTATCCCTTGAGGCATCTCAGGGATTTCTTGATGAGGGAATTCCTCATGCTATTATTGAGGTCCATGAGTGGGCTCTCTTGATATGCAGTCAAATGCTCTACTACTGAGCTATGGACCATTGAGATGAATCTCTCCATCTCCCATGACTCGGAGGTGGAAGCAATTGCCTTTCCTTTCCTCTTTCTAGAGGTTTTTCCGGCCTTAGGTGCCATAGGAGAGTGAGAGGTGGGGTAGGTGGGGTCCTGTGGGGTCCACAGATCCTGAGGGGTCAAGGATGTATCATCCCTGCTCCTATTAGGCGTACAAAACACCCTTGCTGTGCAATCCTGGCATTTAACGCTAGATTGCTGCTTGTTTTTGGTGTTAAATGCCAGGTTTTATTCCTTTCCTGGCGTTAAACGCCAGGCTGCAACCTGTTTCTGGCGTTTAACGCCAGATTGTTACTTCTTTCTGGCGTTTAACGCCAGTCTGGTGCTTGTTTCTGGCGTTTAACGCCCAGAATGGTGCCAGACTGGGCGTTAAACGTCTATTCTACTACCCTTACTGGCGTTTAAACGCGAGTAAGTTCCTCCTCCAGGGTGTGCTATTTTTAATGCTGTTTTTTATTTTTCTTGAATTTTTGCAATTGTTTTTGTGACTCCACATGATCATCAACCTAAAAAAAACAAAATAACATGAAATAACATAGATAAATAAAAATTGGGTTGCATCCCAATAAGCGCTTCTTTAATGTCAATAGCTTGACAGTGAGCTCTCATGGAGCCTCACAGATATTCAGAGCATTGTTGGGACCTCCCAACACCAAACTTAGAGTTTGGTTGTGGCCTCCCAACACCAAACTTAGAGTTTGGCTGTGGGAGCTTTGTTTGACTCTGTATTGAGAGAAGCTTTTCATGCTTCCTCTCTATAGTTGTAGAGGGAGATCCTTGAGTTTTAAACATAAGGTAGCCCTCATTCAATTGAAGGACCAACTCTCCTCTGTCCACATCAATCACAGCCTTTGCTGTGGCTAGGAAGGGTCTTCCAAGGATAATGGAATCATCCTCATCCTTCCCAGTGTCTAGGATTTTGAAATCAGTAGGGATGTAAAGGCCTTTGACCTTTACTAGCACGTCCTCTACCTGTCCATAAGCCTTTTTCATGGATTTGTCTGCCATCTCTAATGAGAATGTGGCAGCCTATACCTTAAAGAGTCCCAGTTTCTCCATTACAGAGAGTTAGGGGTGGAAAAAGGCCAGGCGGCCTGCCAGGGGCCTACAACCTGGCCTGTGTTTGGCCTGGCCTGGCCTGGCCTGTTATAAAATACGTACAAGCCCATGCTCTTTTAAAAGCCTTAATACATTAATAGTCCAGGCCCAGGCTTACTAATTAGCCTTATAGGCCTGTCTAGACCTATTAAAATATAATTAAATATATAAATAATTATTTGTTATTAATAAAATTATGAAATATTTTAAATTTATTATATTTTATTATAAATATTTTTGTATATTTTAAATATGTTAAAAGTTTAAAATTTTTTATAAAATTAAATATATGACATATTACATATAACTATTTTTATTAAAAAATAATTTTTAAATAATATTTTTATTTTTGTAAAAAAAATTATCAGGCCTTTTAACAGGCTTCAGGCCAGGCCAGGCTGAATAATAGGCCAGGCCTAGTACTTTATAAGGAACCTATAACAGGCTGCAGGCCAAGCTCAGGCCAATCAACTGTATAACAGGCCAGGCCTGTTAAGAGCAAAGCCTGGCCTGGCCTGGTCTGTTTCCACCCCTACAGAGAGTGCCATTAAATTTATGCCTGACCCCAGGTCACACAAAGCCTTCTCAAAAGTCATGGTACCTATGGTACAGGGAATTAAGAATTTACCAGGATCCTTTTTTTTGAGATAAAGTGTGCTGAACCCAGGTATTTAGTTCATTAATGAGCAATGGAGGCTCATCCTCCCAAGTCTCATTACCAAATAGCTTGGCATTCAGCTTCATGATTGCTCCTAAATACTGGACAACTTGCCCTTCAACAATGTCTTCATCTTCTTCAGAAGATGAATAGTCATCAGAGCTCATGAATGGTAAAATGAGGTTTAATGGAATCTCTATGGTCTCTAGATGAGCCCGGATTCCTTAGATTCCTCAATTGGAAATTTCTTTTTGTCCAGAGGATGTCTCAAGAGGTCTTCCTCACTGGGATTCACGCCCTTTCCACTCTCTCTAGGTTCGGCCATGTTGCTCACAGTTATGGCCTTGCACTCTCTTTTGGGATTCTCTTCTGTATTGCTTGGGAGAGTACTATGAGGAGTTTCAGTGACTCTTTTACTCAACTGGCCCACTTGTGCCTCCAAATTTCTAATGGAGGACCTTGTTTCATTCATGAAACTTAGAGTGGCCTTAGATAGATCAGAGACTATGTTTGCTAAGGTAGAGGGACTCTGCTCAGAATTCTCTATCTGTTGTTGAGAGGATGATGGAAAATGCTTGCTATTGCTAAACCTATTTCTTCCACCATTATTAAAGCCTTGTTGGGGCTTTTGTTGATCATTCCATGAGAAATTTGGATGATTTCTCCATAAGGGATTATAGGTGTTTCCATAGCCTTCACCCATGTAATTCACCTCTACCATAGCAGGGTTCTCAGGATCATAAGCTTCTTCTTCAAAAGATGCTTCTTTAGTATTGTTGGATGCATTTTGCAATCCATTCAGACTCTAAGAAATCATATTGACTTGCTGAGTCAGCATTTTTTTCTGAGCTAATATGGCATTCAGAGCATCAATTTCAAGAACTCCCTTCCTCTGAAGCGTTCCATTACTCACAGGATTCCTTTCAGAAGTGTACATGAACTGGTTATTTGCAACCTTGTCAATGAGTTCCTGAGCTTCTGCAGGCATTTTCTTTAGGTGAATAGATCCACCTGCAGAGTGGTCTAATGACATCTTAGATAATTCAGACAGACCATCATAGAATATATCCAGGATGGTCCATTCTGAAAGCATGTCAGAAGGACACTTTTTGGTTAGTTGCTTGTATCTCTCCCAAGCTTCATAGAGGGATTCACCTTCTTTCTGTCTGAAGGTTTGAACATCCACTCTAAGCTTACTCAGCTTTTGAGGAGAAAAGAACTTGGCTAAGAAAGTCGTGACCAGCTTATCCCAAGAGTTCAGGTTATCTTTAGGTTGAGAGTCTAACCATACTCTAGCTCTGTCTCTTACAGCAAAAGAGAAAAGTATAAGCCTGTAGACCTCGGGATCAACCCCATTGGTCTTAACAGTGTCACAGATATGCAAGAATTCAGATAAGAACTGAAAAAGATCTTCTGATAGAAGTTTATAAAGTTTGTAATTCTGTTGCATCAGAGAAACTAATTGAGGCTTTAGCTCAAAATTGTTTGCTCCAATGGCAGGGATTGAGATGCTTCTTCCATGTAAGTTGGAATTTGGTGCAGTAAAGTCACCAAACATCTTCCTTGCATTTTTGTTAGGTTCGGCTATGTCTCCTTCTTTTTTGAGATTCTCTGTAAGGTTTTCTCTGGATTATTGTGCTTTAGCTTCTCTTAGCTTCTCTTAGCTTCTTCTTCAGAGTCCTTTCAGGTTCAGGATCTGCTTCAACAAGAATGTCCTTGTCCATGCTCCTACTCATATAAAAAAAGAGAACAGAAAAGAAGAAGAATCATCTATGTCACAGTATAGAGATTCCTTTATGTGAGTAGAAGATGAAAAGAATAGAAGAAGGAGAAGAGAAAAATTCGAACACAGAGGAGAAGAGAGGGTTCGAATTTTTGGATGAAGAAAAGTGTTAGTAGATAAATAAAATAAATAGAAAGAGATGAGAGGGAGAGAAATTCGAAAATTATTTTTTTTTGAAAAAAAAGGGTTAGTGATTTTCGAAAATTAGAGATAGAAAAGTAGTTAGGTGGTTTTGAAAAAGATAAGAAACAAACAAAAAGTCAATTAGTTAGTTGAAAAATATTTGAAAATCAATTTTGAAAAGATAAGAAGTTAGAAAAGATTTTGAAATTGATTTTGAAAAAGGATATGATTTGAAAAAGATATGATTGAAAAGATATGGTTGAAAAAGATTTGATTGAAATTTGTTTTGAAAAAGATTTGAAAAGGAAATTTAGAAAGATTTGATTTTTAAAATTAAAATTAATTACTTGACTAACAAGAAAATAAAAGATATTATTCTAGAAATTAAAGATTAAACCTTTCTTAATAAGAAGTAACAAACTTCAAATTTTTGAATCAATTACATTAATTGTTAGTAAAGTTTTCGAAAATTATGAAATAAAATTAAGAAAAAGATTTTAAAAATCAATTTTAAAAATTTTTGAAAATAATAAAAAAATTAAAAAGATTTGATTTTTGAAAGAGATTTTGAAAAGATAAGATTTTTGAAATTGAAATCTTGACTTGACTAATAAGAAACAACTTATTTTTAAAAAAATTTGACTAAGTCAACCCAAAGATTTCGAAAATTTATGAGACAAATAAGAGAAAGATTTTTTATTTTTGAATTTTTAATGAGGGGAGAGAAAAACAACTAAATGACTCAAAATATAAAAATTATGAATCAAAACATATGATGCCTGCAAGAACACTATGAATGTCAAGATGAACACCAAGAACACTTTGAAGCTCATGATGAACATCAAGAACTTATTTTTGAAAAATTTTCAAAAAAAGAAAACATGCAAGATGCCAAACTTAGAAATTTTTAATATTTACACTCTAAGAATTCAAGAATACATATGAAAAACAAGAAAAGACATAAAACAAGAAAATATGAAGATCAAACAAGAAGACTTGTCAAGAACAACTTGAAGATCATGAAGAATGCAATGCATGAATTTTTTGAAAAAATGCACAAATTTTAAAAACATGCAATTGACACCAAACACAAAAATTGACACTAGACTCAAACAAGAAACACAAAATATTTTTGGTTTTTATGATTTTATAAATTTTTTTTGTTTTTTTCCGAAAATTATTTTGGGAGGAACGAAAAAAAGAAGAAAAACTATTTTTTGAAAGATCTTTGAAAACTTTTTGAAAAGAAAATAAAGGAAAATGACCTAATCTGAGCAACAAGATGAACCGTCAGTTGTCCAAACTCGAACAATCCCCGGCAACGGCGCCAAAAATTTGGTGCACGAAATTGTGATCTCAATGGCGCCAACAACTTGGTACGTACAATTGTAGTATCACTCTTTTTCACAACTTCGCACAACTAACCAGCAATTGCACTGGGTCGTCCAAGTAATAGGGTCGATCCCACGGAGAGTGTCGGCTTGAAGCAAGCTATGGTCACCTTGTAAATCTCAGTCAGGCGGATTCAAATGGTTATAGAGTTTTGATAATTAAAAAGATAAATAAACATAAAATAAAGATAGAGATACTTATGTAATTCATTGGTGGGAATTTCAGATAAGTGTATGGAGATGCTTTATCCTTCTTGAATCTCTGCTTTCCTACTGCCTTCATCCAACCCTTCATACTCCTTTCTATGGCAAGCTGTATGTAGGGCGTCACCATTGTCAATGGCTACTTCCCATCCTCTCAGTGAAAAAGGTCCTCTACGGTTTCCCGCATTGCTAATCAGCTGTTGGTTCTCGATCGTGTAGGAATAGGATTTACTATCCTTTTGCGTCTGTCACCACACCCTACAGTCGCGAGTTTGAAGCTCGTCACAGTCATCCCATCCTAGATCCTACTCGGAATACCACAGACAAGGTTTAGACTTTCCAGATCTCAAGAATGCTACCAATGGATTCTAGCTTATACCACAAAGACTCTGATCTCACGGAATGGAAGGATCTGTTGTTAGGAGAGGCAACCATGCGTCATGGACTAGGAATCCAAGAGATACACACTCTAGCTTTCGCAGGTAGAACGGAAGTGTTTGTCAGGCACGCGTCCATAAGTGAGAATAGTGATGAGTGTCACGGATCATCACATTCATCAGATTGAAGTGTGAATGAATATCTTAGAATAAGAATAAGCATGAATTGAATAGAAAACAGTAGTACTTTGCATTAATACTCGAGGAATAGCAGAGCTCCACACCTTAATCTATGGTGTGTAGAAACTCCATCGTTGAAAATATATAAGACCAAGGTCTAGGCATGGCCAAATGGCCAACCTCCCCAAATGATATGTGAATTCGAAAAATAGGGAAAAAGACCCATAGTACAATAGTAAAAAGTTCTATTTATACTAAACTAGTTACTAGGGTTACAGAAATAGGTAAATAATGCAGAAATCCACTTCCGGGCCCACTTGGTGTGTGCTTGGGCTGAGCATTAAAGCTTTCACATGTAGAGGTCTTTCTTGGAGTTAAACTCCAGTTTGTAACTTGTTTCTGGCGTTTCACTCTAGCTTGCAACATGTTTCTGGCGTTTAACGCCAGAATAGGGCAGAAAGCTGGCGTTGAACGCCAGTTTACATCATCTAAACTCGGGTAAAGTATGGACTATTATATATTGTTGGAAAGTCCTGGATGTCTACCTTCCAACGCAGTTGAGAGTGCACCATTTGGATATCTGTAGCTCCAAAAATTCTATTTTGAGTGTAGGGAGGTCAGAATCCAACAGCATCTGCAGTCTTTTGTCAGCCTCTGAATAAGATTTTTGCTCAGGTCCCTCAATTTCAGCCAGAAAATGCCTGAAATCACAGAAAAATACACAAACTCATAATAAAGTCCAAAAATGTGAACTTTGCTTAAAAAATAATAAAAATATGTTAAAAACTAACTAATTCATACTAAAAACTATGTAAAAACAATGCCAAAAAGTATATAAATTATCCGCTCATCAGCCATATATTTTGCCTTTAATTTGTCCCATAGTTCTTTTACGCTCCCAACATTTTGGTAGACATCAAATAGTACATCAGCCATGCCATTGAGTATGTGCCCGGTGCATATATAGTCATCATTGTCCCATTTTTGCCTGGCTCGTGTTTCTTCAATGGCCTCCCCTTCAACTTCTAGTGGTCTTGGTATGGTAAGAACATATGCCACTTTTAGTTTTGTGAAAAGGAAGTGCATCTTCTTTTGCCATCGTATGAAATTTCCACCATCAAATCTTTCTAACTTGACAAAATCCGACGTCGTATCCTTAATTGATGCAATGGCCATTTTTGTTTTATTGGTGAGCAATTAAGCCTAAAGATTGTGAGTTAAGAGAGAAGGGGTTAATGAATCAAATATCATAATTCTTCAAGGCGTGCGTTACACACACTTTCTTTTAGGCTTAATTCGCCCCCACTAATGTACAATGGTGTGCAAAATGGGTTACTGGCGAATTTTCTGCAGGATACAATGAAGAACACTTAGCTTGTTTATGCACTCACACAATCAAGCCTTACACTAAATGATAATTTACAAAATAATCTATATTCTTCCTTTTGTGCATAAAAAAAGTGTTGAGATGGATTATTCAGCAATAATGAAATGAGGGAAATATATAGATACGGAGTACATGCAACATGCAGCTACGTATTCAACAAACACTATTTTTCAACTAGTTACAACCTTTCAACAGACATAACTTTTCAAATAGTTACAACCTTTTAACAGGCATAACTTTTGAATAAGTCACAACTCTATAAAGAGATGTAACTCTTCAAAATAGCCTTTCACATATTTTGAAAATATATCACACAAACTGTTTCGAATTTCACCTAAAATCATATAAATACAAGAAAAACTCAAAGTAGCATCTAAAGGTGAATTTTGCACTAAAACATAATAAAATCTAACTAAAAAGAATGTAAAAACAACTAGAAAAAGGGTATAAGGTGCTCACGCATCATCCTATTATGGTAATCAGTGGCTAAGAGAAGAAGAATTGAATCTTAGCCCCTTTTTGCTGAGTATCACTTTCTTCCTTTTAAGATTGTTTCAGGAGATATTTCTACTTTTCGTCTCATAACTAGTCAAGAGACATTTTTTTTCTTGTAACTGGTTAGGAGATATTTTTCAATTTTATCTCCTATGCAACAGAAGCAGAAACGGAGTAGAAGAGAAAGAGAGAATCACACCAAGAAGTATCCTGGTTCAGCTGCTAAGTGCAATGCAGCCTACATCTAGTCTCCATCACAACAGTGACAGAATTTCACTATAATCAACTGATTACATACACCAATTCTTCCCTAGGAACTACCCATTCTTATCCGGGACAAGTCCAAAATCTATCTCCAAAACTGAACTTGACTTGGTCAACTACCAAGCTTTCAACCGCAAAGTGCTAACCCAACTTGCAAGGGAATCCCTACAGGATCATGACATACAACACAGATGTACAAAGGAACTCTTAGACATCTATGGCTTTTTCTTTAATTTTGCACCTCTCTGCCTCTTTCCTCTCATTGGCTTTTTCTTACAAACGTCACACTGTTTGTATTTTTCACCATGAGACTCAGACAGACAAAACTAAAGAAAAGAAAAGAAAATGTAACACATTGAAAGGAGAAGAACTTCTGTTAGCTTGGGATAGCTATGAGAACTCTGTGCTTACTCTCCTTGTCTCAACCCTTGGCCGTTCACCCTTATTATAGAAGGAGAAGCTTCCAAGGTTGAAACCGGTTCAACCAAGCCATCATCTTCTTCTCCAACACAAGACCGGTTCGGACAGAGAGAAGAGAGAGGGAAAACCGAAAGCAAATCAACATGCATGTACTTCTCTCTTATCCCTTCTCATCAAGCTTCATCAATCTGAGCCTTCCATCTTGACTTTGTCCCCAAGAAAGAATTCTGACCCTTGATGAACTCTTGATCCTTGACAGCTCTATCTGTTTCATTTTTGCTTCTTCCTCCACGTTGCTACAGTAGCTACCTTCTGTCTTGGATGAACAAAAGTGGAAAAGAGCTTTACCTCAAGGATCTTCTTCTCTGACCGAAACGGATTGCTTTTACTTTTGGCATGGAGATCTTGAAGCTTCTTCTTCACATCTTGCCTTTAGTGGCAAAAATCTCAGTCACGCCATGCTTTGGATATTCTTTTCTCAAAGGCCATCAACCTAGCATTTTTCCTTCTTCATAGCTTCTATAATTTTCTGATAACTTCTTCTTTCTTCCTTCCTGTATGACATGACCGAATGCAAAGAGAGAGAGGAGAGAGAAGAGAGAAAAAGCTTTGGATGCAATGAATGAAATTAAAACTAATTAAATCCCACTTTCATTCTCCTATGCATAGTAACGTGTGGAGTTATTGAAAGCAATCAAATCACTTTTAATTTTCTCTTTTCTGTTACCAATACATGTAATTAAACCAATTTAATTTTGAATTCCATTCTACAAGAAAAGTAGGTAACCGAACTCATCATGCTCCACTGCTTTCTTTTCTTCAATTTCGAACCAACAAATTGTTGGTCTCAAAAGGAAGCATTTGTTTTGGACTCTTCACATCTTTTATGGCCCAATTAACATTTGCTATGCAAAACAAATTCATCCCCAATGCTTGAAATATTTTTTTGTACAAAAGCTGAATATGTTCTCATCACATTAGGTATGTGTAACTTTTGGTCTAATAACAAAATCTGTACACTAACAAAATTATTAAACAAACAATTGAAAACATAAATTAAATTAATAATTTTATAATTAACAATTTTTAACAATGATTGATCATCACATTAATTTAAAATTTTTCAAACTCATCATCCTACCAAAAAAAAAAGACAGAAAAAAAAAAGTACGCTTACATAAACATGCAATTTAGTTAGACTTAGTTTAAAAATATTTGGCTATCCATCATTTTTGTATTGCATTTGTATGATTGAAATTCAATTTTTCACCAATAAAAAAAAAACTTTAATGACTCTTAAACTATTTTCTCATACAATTGTTATAAAAAAACAAATTACAATCACTATAGTCAATGATAATACTTAGTTTGTAAAAAATATACTTATAAACAAAATGAAACAACAAAATACAGAAAACAAACAGCACTAAACACCTCAAACGAGGAATTGCACTAATACATAAATCATTAAATCATGCATCAAAAGATTATTTTATATTTTTTTATTTATTTTAAATTTAATATTCGTACTCATAAGTACACTAATTTCTCTTATTTTATCAATTTTCATACCACTATTTTATACATTCTACTACTTTTTTTTAACTTCTTTATTATCAAAACTCTTCTATCAAAAGCAATATTATTTCTACATCTCTATGTCCACCATACTAAAAATAAAAAAAATAAAAAATAACACAATTCACATCCTATCCATCTATACCTCAAAGTATTTTTTAGTGGTTCTAAGCCAAACTTAATTCACACCCTAATCCACCAAAATTGATTCTACACCTTTTATATACAATTATATAAAAAAAAATTAGTGATGTAATGTCGCTAAATTTTTTTTACATAATACACAAAATGAATATGCTTTTGGCGCAATCTTAAATTTATATAATTTATTTCTAGTATTTAACATTTTTAAAATTACAAATCATACCAGCAATTCAATCTATGAAAACATCATACATTTTCACAAATTTTTCGTAAAATTATACATGTTAGATTCAATTTCTATCTCTTTATTCTTATACACCACATTAAAAAAAAACTAATAGCAAAATTAACTTGCTTGTTTGTGAAAAAAGTCTTGGACCAACAAATTGATTCTTTCCCTCTTGAACTTTTGCCACCAATAATTCTATACATAGATATGGATAAATCATAATTAGGAAAAATAGAAAGCTGCCTAGCTAAGAGGCAACCCCTCAATCATATCTTTCTTTTTCTTTCTTTCTTTCTTTTTTTTTTTTTTGATAAACCCCTCAATTATATGTTGCCACATGAAAAAAAGTAGCACACCAAGTGATATCCTATGAAATGGGACGAATATTTACTAAAATGCCACATGAACCTCTTCCTACTTTACAAGGTATAAAACCAGCTTGTCAAGCTAATTAACAAGATATATACATCAAAAGCAGGGAAAAAAGTGAAGTGTTTTTATTTTTATTTTTAAAAATTATTATCATCGCAAAGGAAGAATGGTAGATCTAATCTAACATCACAAAATTGTCATAGGATATTTCCTACGTTTGGTCGTTAATGCAATAGAGTAACACCATTTTGACTTCAGCTTGAAATGGTGGAAATTCAACTAACCCACGTCATATTAATACATAAAAATAATGTTTATACTGTTTTTTGGTGTAGACTTTTATAATATGAATCAAAATTTGTTATCTTCACATTTTTTATTAATTATTTTCAATGCTAAAAATAAAAAATATATACTAAAAAATAGTGATACATATAACATTTTTTTTGTATATTTAATCCTTTTTTTTTCCTATTCAAGATTGCATGCATAATGTTAAGTCGGCTTCGCTATTGTATGATTTTTTTTTGTGAACACTTAATGGCGGTTTGGCAGAAATCCACGATTTGCTGCGTTTGGATCGGAACACCCAATTTCATTCAATGACCTAATTTTATAGTTGAAAATTCATTAAGCTGTATGGAAGGTACAAAAAAGCTTCTACTCTTATCAATTATAAGAAGCTACTGGGTCGGTAATTCTTTTGTACCTAAAGTCACATCACTTATAAAATGATATTTTTTATTAGATCATCTTTATAAAATTTTAGTCCAGTCAACATTTTTCACAACAAAAAATTAAATTTTTTCTTGAATAGAAACCAAGGTACTTTTATTCTTTGATTCATATTTTAATTATAAATATGAGTCTACTTTGATTATATTATATATAAAATTTGATTATATGCATGTATGAATCATGTTAATTTGATTATATTTTTTATATAGTTTGATTATATTATTATTAAAGTTTGATTATATAAATTATTACATAATCGTTTCAGGGACGGTTTCAAGTGTAGCAGTGTGGGGGCAAGCGCCTCCACTGTAATTTTGAATTTTTTTTAGTAATATATGATAATAATACTTATTTGTCCCCATTAGATTATTAAATTTGACCCCACAATAATTTTTTATTCAATTTTTGGTATTTAATGGTCAATTTAAAATTTTTGTATTAGATATTCGTTACAACGATCAATTTTTAGATTTAAACGAAATTAGTGTTTTTTTTTTAAAAATCAATTCAAAAGAATATTATTTATCTTCTTTTCAAATTAGCTTTAATTTTTTGTGTAACAACTGTATTAATTGAAAAAAACTTTTTAACTATGAATATCGATTAATAAGAGTCAGCTTCTAATTGTGTTGGAAAGTGAATTTTTAAATAATTGTTTAGTAATATATATGGAAAGAGAAAAATTTTAATAGTAGTGTTAAGAAAAAAATTACTTAATTTTTTAAAAATATAAAATCTAAAATAATAGAATTTTAAATTATATTATTATTTAAATTATTATTTTAGTATTTTAATTTGTATATTAGATATTTTAAAAACTAATCATATTTTACAATAACAAAATAAATCATAACAATAATTATACTATATGTACATTATATGAGAGGTTGATTTAAAACTCACTGACTTCTATATTTATGTAATATGAGTTCTCATAAAATCAGGGAGGTTCGTTATGATATTAATATTATTAAAAAGAATTATTACTAAAATATTAAAGGGAAAAAAAAAAGAAAAACTCTTACGTGAGAATAATTCTACTTTTCTTCCGTACTTAGCATTATAAAACACCAGAGTATAAAAAAGATTCAATAATAAATTAAATAGGTGATTGTTACGGTACGATGATAAATTAATACGTACCGATACGTTTAAGATATGGACAAATAACAATAAACCATGTGGAATTTATTTTTCACGTCAGCATTTAATTTTTTCTTTTTTAAATATATAGTATATCACCACTTTTACTAAAACACCCTTTTAATTAAATAAAAATAAAAAATATTTATTTATTTAATTTTATAAAAAGACTTAAACATCTTTTCTTTATTTGATGAGACAAAAATATTCTTTTAAATTAATCAAATTTTAAAATTAAAAAATTAAACAAAACAAAAATATATCTAAAAAAAATTGTTTTTGAAATCTAGGTTTCAGAAATTCTTTTCATCTTGTCAAATTCTTCTAATAAAAAATTGTTTCTGAGTTTCAAAAATCTTCTTCATCTTCTCAAGTTCTTCCCTCCCCTTCGTATCTCTCTCTCTCTCCCCCTGGAGCTCGATCTCTCTCATCTCTCTCACCGTGGCGTCACCGTTGCTCTCTGTCTCGTCATCGTCTTGCACATAGTCGCGCGCGCCTTCGTTGCGCTCTTCGTCGCCGGCGGCAGAAGCAGCAGGTTCAGGGGCTCGTCGTCTTCTTGCTTCGAGTGTCGCCGTCTGCCTCCTTCGCGCAATCAGAAGCTGCTTCATGATTTGGTGAGTTCTAACAAAGGTAGGATTTTATTGTTCCAAGTTAGTTGAAACTTGAAACCGTGATGCTGATGTTTTCTTCCCTTTTCATCGCCACAAAGAATCCTTATATTCTGCCTCACCCACTTCGCTAGATCACACTGTCATTTGATGATTCCATCAATATCATTGTTTATTTAGTTGTTAATCAATCACTTTGTTAATGTAAAATAAATTGAAATTCTAGGTTTGGGTAAAGTGGGGACAGAGACGCCAGTTTAGTTCATTCCCCAGAACAAGCTAGGTAACTTAATTGATAATTTTTTATAATAGATCAGTTGTTCATTCCTTCTTTGAATTGTCCAGTTATATTTAGGTCTTCCTAGTTTGTTATTAGTGCAACAATTGTCAGTGATTTGACTTTTAGGTTGGATACTACCTGATTTTGTTACAAAGTAGAAATTTGCTTCGATTCAATTTAATACATAGGTGTTTACTCAGCAGTTTATTGTTTTCCATCTTGTTCCATCATTGTGACTAAGCATGCACTTTGTTACTCAAATATTACAGGGAAATCATTTGGATTTACGGCTTGTTCGGAACCAGTGGCTTTTAATAGATCCCAAAATACATTTTCTTATGTCAGAGGCAAATGAAGACAAAACATCTGGAGATTATATCTACCTACTCTTTTCTTTTACTATTTCAAATGATATATAATTCCCATGCTCATTGCATTTCAGGATGGTTATGTTCCGTATCATTCTGCCAGAATTGAACCGAGTTCAGCGGCTTTCTTGGATTCCTCTAAAAGAGAGAAAATCTTCCATGAGATGCTAAATAATTTGTTGGGACAAATCCAAAGTGACTCTGACCATCGTGTGGTAATCCGATGTGATGTCAACTTCAACACGGCTTGCTATGGCAGAAACTTAAACACACTTATTGGATGCACTGCACATATTGAGTTCTTGGAGTCCGACATTTTCGCCAAGTTCATAATGTGGTCTTTCCCATAGCTGTTCAGATAGTAAACAACTGAATTTCCATAATTCAGGCCATTTTGTCAGTTTAGCAAAACAAATAGGTCGACCGAAGAAGGCTTTCGGAGCAGTGTAATTGAAACAGCCAAGAGATGCTGAATTCAAGTCCGTCAAATGTCAAAACTCCATGGCATCCGGCTTGATTCTCGCAGTCTGAATCATAATCCTCCAAAAAATGTGCCCGCATTTTGCTTACATGGGGAATCTTGTGGCATGTGTGGAGCAACAGGCCTTGCATGGAAGGGGAATATAGCCTTTTTTGCTAACTAGTGTTCCCTGTACTCTGCTAAAGGACCTGAGCTTTTGCATTTATGCAAGGGCAGAATAATGTAAATTAACTCAGGCATGTACAATTACAAAGAACAAAAACAATGTGCATTGTATCATATCTGACAAGTATATATAATATTGTTAGATCTGCTGCAGGCTTAGAAAACTAGAGATAATGTTGTACACACAAAGTTTATTAACCCTTCCTTGTTAAGCAGTGTTATTTTTGTTAACTATTCTGGTGGCAGTTGTTATGATCTTGTCTATGGTTTGGTTCTGTTGTCTCTTCTTTATACATGTATATCTGAAGCGGCTAATGTTTGTTGCTTTGTGTACTGAGCTTTCCAATGAGCTAAATGAAGTTGTCTCCATTATTAGACAATGCTAGAAATCTAGTATTTCTGGCATAGTTGTAATAGTGAGACAATTGTCAGTGATTTGACTTTTAGGTTGGATACTACCTGATTTTGTTACAAAGTAGAAATTTGCTTCGATTCAATTTAATACATAGGTGTTTACTCAGCAGTTTATTGTTTTCCATCTTGTTCCATCATTGTGACTAAGCATGCACTTTGTTACTCAAATATTACAGGGAAATCATTTGGATTTACGGCTTGTTCGGAACCAGTGGCTTTTAATAGATCCCAAAATACATTTTCTTATGTCAGAGGCAAATGAAGACAAAACATCTGGAGATTATATCTACCTACTCTTTTCTTTTATTATTTCAAATGATATATAATTCCCATGCTCATTGCATTTCAGGATGGTTATGTTCCGTATCATTCTGCCAGAATTGAACCGAGTTCAGCGGCTTTCTTGGATTCCTCTAAAAGAGAGAAAATCTTCCATGAGATGCTAAATAATTTGTTGGGCCAAATCCAAAGTGACTCTGACCATCGTGTGGTAATCCGATGTGATGTCAACTTCAACACGGCTTGCTATGGCAGAAACTTAAACACACTTATTGGACGCACTGCACATATTGAGTTCTTGGAGTCCGACATTTTCGCCAAGTTCATAATGTGGTCTTTCCCAGAGCTGTTCAGATAGTAAACAACTGAATTTCCATAATTCAGGCCATTTTGTCATTTTAGCAAAACAGATAGGTCGACCGAAGAAGGCTTTCGGAGCAGTGTAATTGAAACAGCCAAGAGATGTTGAATTCAAGTCCGTCAAATGTCAAAACTCCATGGCATTCGGCTTGATTCTCGCAGTCTGAATCATAATCCTCCAAAAAATGTGCCTGTATTTTGCTTACATGGGGAATCTTGTGGCATGTGTGGAGCAACAGGCCTTGCATGGAAGGGGAATATAGCCTTTTTTGCTAACTAGTGTTCCCTGTACTCTGCTAAAGGACCTGAGCTTTTGCATTTATGCAAGGGCAGAATAATGTAAATTAACTCAGGCATGTACAATTACAAAGAACAAAAACAATGTGCATTGTATCATATCTGACAAGTATATATAATATTGTTAGATCTGCTGCAGGCTTAGAAAACTAGAGATAATGTTGTACACACAAAGTTTATTAACCCTTCCTTGTTAAGCAGTGTTATTTTTGTTAACTGTTCTGGTGGCAGTTGTTATGATCTTGTCTATGGTTTGGTTCTTTTGTCTCTTCTTTATACATGTATATCTGAAGCGGCTAATGTTTGTTGCTTTGTGTACTGAGCTTTCCAATGAGCCAAATGAAGTTGTCTCCATTATTAGACAATGCTAGAAATCTAGTATTTCTGGCATAGTTGTAATAGTGAGACAAACTTAATATAGAAATATACATAGTAACAAAAAATGTTCACGAGTCTAGACAAGATTAGAACAAATCATGAACACAAGCAATTTATTTAAATAATAAGAATTTAAATTTTAATGCACTGTGCATCTAATTAGCTTAAATGTCCATCCAATAAAACAGACATGATTGGATGAATGTGTAAATGTACTAATACATCAAAATTAAACTCAAATAATAGATTGTCAGTTTGTTATACGTTTCAGGTGTTTGGACAAATGATAATAACATTTTGTTGAAAGAAATTTTCTTCTGAAAACAAATTATTAAATCTGAACACATTGCACAATGCACATGTGTCATGCCTCACTGGAACAGAGAATAAATTCTATTTAATCTATCGGCTGTCTCCATTTTCATAAACACGAGCTGATGTTTCTTTAAGGCATCATACATTCTTCTTATGAATAAGCAACACATTCAGTTCATTGAGAATAGAAACATAACATGCAACTTACATAATACAGGCATTCAAATGAAAATTTTAAACTCTATTTAATAACTTCAACCCAAACCTTAGCAACAGGAAATCATTCAGACAGAACCTTCGGCATTAGAAATTTACTCACATAAGTGTGAGAAAATACTTGCTATATATAAATATATATTTTAAGCCACCGAACCATAAAATATTTTTGAAGTGATTATGTTTTCTTATACAAAGTACAGATATATAAATACAATGCAAAACAAGGAAGCTAAATGATTTATCAACTAAGCTCGTCTACTCATTCTTCCTCCTCCCCAAAAAGCTGGTAAGATGTAAAAATATACATGTTCCGCAAATTTGTACATCTGGTAAGCTCAACAATCCAACATTTTCATTGATCTGCATAGCTGGATGAGCCAAGGTAATCAAGACCCTCAGTTCGGCACGTCATAATCTTCTGGAATGCCTCCCTCACTTGGTGCTCCAGTGTATCCAGTCCAACTCTAAAAGCTTCACAAACATGAGTGAGCTCCTTCATGTCCTGTTCAATTTCCATTTCCTGATCCTCTGTCAAGGAAAACTGAGGTGAATCCACCAAGTCTGTCAAGTGACGGGTACATAGCTCAACTCGATATATTTCCTTCAACAATCCATTTGAGTTCCGGTGATCTCGCTTCTTTGAATCCTCCATGATCCGTTCATAAAGGGTGTTAACCGGCACGCTCCAAGAAAATTGCTGTGAGACTGAAAAGTGAATGTTTAGACCCCTGTCCTGGCAAGGAATTGCTGTAACTAGGGTCCACAAAACAAACAAGAGAATACAATTCATTGTATAAACAGGAACTGCAAGTTCTCTTGTAGCAGAAATCTCATTCCCACGAGGTGGAACAAGGTTGCTTGCTGATGAGCGGATAATTTATACGCTTTTTGGCATTGTTTTTAGTATGTTTTTAGTATGTTTTAGTTAGTTTTTAGTATATTTTTATTAGTTTTTAGTTAAAATTTACTTTTCTGGACTTTACTATGAGTTTGTGTGTTTTTCTGTGATTCCAGGTATTTTCTGGCTGAAATTGAGGGACCTGAGCAAAAATCTGATTCAGAGGCTGAAAAGGACCGTAGATGCTGTTGGATTCTGACCTCCCTGCACTCGAAGTGGATTTTCTGGAGCTACAGAAGCCCAATTGATGCGCTCTCAACTGCGTTGGAAAGTAGACATCCTGGGCTTTCCAGCAATTTATAATAGTTCATACTTTGCTTGAGATTTGATGGCCTAAACCGGCGTTCCAAATCAGCTCAAAACTGCCTGGCGTTAAACACCGGAACTGGTACAAGAATGGGAGTTAAACGCCCAAACTGGCACAAAAGCTGGTGTTTAACTCCAAGAGAAGTCTATACACGAAAATACTTCAATGCTCAGCCCAAGCACACACCAAGTGGGCCCGGAAGTGGATTTTTATGTCATTTACTCATCCTTGTAAACCCTAGGCTACTAGTTCTCTACAAATAGGACCTTTTATTATTGTATTCTCATCTTGGTAGCTATCTTTAGTCTTATGCTATCTTAGATCATGGGGGCTGGCCTCACGGCCATGCCTAGACCTTGTTCTTATGTATCTTCAATAGTGGAGTTTCTACACACCATAGATTAAGGTGTGGAGCTCTGCTGTACCTCGAGTATTAATGCAATTACTATTGTTCTTCTATTCAATTCAGCCTATTCTTGTTCTAAGATATTCATTTGCACCCAAGAACATGATGAAAGTGATGACTATGTGACACTCATCATCATTCTCAGAATACCACAAACAAGGCTTAACTGTTTATCTCGTGGATCCCTTGATCGGAATCTTCGTGGTATAAGCTAGAATTGATGGCGGCATTCAAGAGAATCCGGAAGGTCTAAACCTTGTCTGTGGTATTCTGAGTAGGATTCAATGATTGAATGACTGTGACGTGCTTCAAACTCCTGAGGGCGGGGCGTTAGTGACAGACGCAAAAGAATCACTGGATTCTATTCC